>NC_140348.1:10381546-10591964 GCF_963514085.1 Chelon labrosus
TTTCACCCAGTGTTAGCTCAAAGACAGATTTGTGTGATTTCGTGTAAGACTTGGTTTATCTTAAAGCAGCATCAGATTATTTTCTGGTCTCTTGGACAAGAATAACAAGCTGCAGTAGTGACATATTGGCATATAATAAAGTAAATATGATTTTAGCAAATAGTTCCAAGTTTACAGATCCAGCAGACATGGGGAAATATTATCTTTCATTTGCAGATTTGTTTTTGCCCAGCTCTCAAACATTTACTCATCTTTAGTCAGCCCAGTCAGAACAGAGTTGTCTGATCAGAAGGAATGTTTCGAGTATACCTAACAAACCCTGTAAAATATTAATCTGATTGTTTCTCTCTGGTTGGAATAAATGCATAATTTCAGTGATTCTTTGCGTCCCGTGGGGAAAACACCAAGCGACATTTTTGGGAAGGCCAAAAACATGGGTAGCAAACCAGACAAAGCTGGAACGTGTCCATCTTGGCCTATTTTGGTTCTGATAATTGTAAATTCCGTGTTGCCAGTAAAGTTAGGAGGAATCTCTTTCGTCTTATGTTATTTTTCCAGCAGATTCTGCGCTTAACAGCAGGAATAGAACATTTGCACATATTCTCGTCGGTGTCTGTGTTGGAATCGTGAATCTGAATGTTTTCAGTGAAGGGTTCAAACATCGTCCATGTAAATGTTGACCAACTAGTAACTACCTTTCAGTGTTGTTTGGGGTCGAGCATGCATGCATTGAGATTGTAGAGCTTTAAATGCTATAAAGTGGCTGCCTGCTTTTGCTGGAAACGCCACTAGTGAGAGCGATGAGACTGAACCAAAGAACAGAAAACAATGCTAAATGCTAAGGCAGCGTATAATTACACTCTGTAGGTAACAATAAAATAATGGAGAACGGCCTGTTAATGAACCAGTTTCTAATTTCTGAATCTTCATGAATCGGCACATTGACCACTTTCTTAATTAATCATTCCTAATTAGCTCTGAGTCAGCTGCTAAATGGCACATAAGGGCCGATCAATCATGACACCCTTATTACGCAACGATAATTTCTATTTTTGTGCGTCCTCAAATAAATTAATGCATCATGCTGAGTTTTGAAGAAATGCACCATTACTTGACGGCCACCTCACTGTTAATGAACATTTCTGTGTCCTCTCAGTAGTTCATCATCCTAACAAATGGACAAATTACTTTTTGACTGTTTCTTCTCGCTTGTGACTTTTCAGGGTTTTGCCTACTTTATCTTTTTATGATGTTTCGCTAACAAGACTTACAATCAAGATGCATTGTTGGGGTTGTCATTGTTGTTGCTTGCCTTTTTTTCTCCCATGTTTGTGTTTTATTTTAAAACCCCCTCATTCATTTTCTTTCCATTCTGCCTTCTCCCTCCCTTCCCCTGTCTTCTCATGCTTTATTGGTGTTTTGTCATTCAATATGCCATCTCACCGGCACTCAGCGAGACGGGGCTTCACCTGGAGCTCTCCTGTACTCAGACCAAAATAGGATTCTACTTCACAGGGCTTTTGAAATTTATTGTGCTCACAGAAGACAAAAGAATTCAATGGATGTCAGGGATGGGAAAACAACAAAAAAAAAATACTTCCCTGGTGATGCTTCAGATGCATTAATGACAATATCCACCCTCCAGTAAACTGGGATTTGATTGAGGAGAAAGACGGAAAGAAAACACTCCGATTTGTTCACTTTATGTTGGAGCAGAGAATTAGGCTCAAGGATCCACGCAATCATCAAGAAGCTTTACAGTGTTCAATCAAACACACAGCTCTGATGAATCTGTCATGAAATCGACGTGGATATGTGGGATACTTTGATCCTGTGATGGTAGAGAATCATTGTATAATGAAATACAAGCATTGGCCTCGCTGCTATTTGAAGCCTTCTTTTTCCATGTTGCAACAGAACAAAAGAGGTGACCAAAGACCATGAAACTTGGTTGAAAAGAATTGAAATTTTGTGTTTGCGTTTCTGGGTGGATTTTCAGAAAATTCTTTTAAAATTCTTCAAATTAAATTCATAAGCAATCGTTTGCTAATGCTTAATGGTCATACTACTACTGAAGTGAGTACTTATGAGTGAGAGTGAATATGTTATTGGCTGGTTAGTTATTATTTGGAATGAGACAATTAAAATCCGAACAGTTGCCAGAAAAGAGGTTGAATGTGAGAGTAAATCCCTCTACTTGCATTGAAACAAAGGAACACAAAGTTGAAACTTGCTTAATTTAACTTAAATTTAATACTTAATTTAACAATGGAAACACTGTTTTGTGGTTGTCACTGAAACGTGCACCAGCTTTGAAAGTTGTGTAATGGTGTTCAAGGCATTTCTTATCAAAATGGAGGGAGTATCATCTACAGATGTGACAGGTGAAAATGAAACAAGGCAGTAGTTTGGCTTTATATTTATGCTGGACGTGTTGCATGCCAGTGCCCACAGAAATTCATACTATTAAAGTGTTCCACATTTTTATTCGTCACCTGAACGGTGCTGCAAAGTATTATTAGCTCCAAGGAAGCAAGTGTCTTGGCTAAGTTTGCTTTGCAGTGGTTGTCTTAATGGGCTATTCCCGAAAACATTTGTTTTGATTTGGTGCTGTGTGGTCTCTAGATTACCTCCTGACGTCCCTCTGAACCCACTTACCAGCGCTCCCATACATCATTTGCAAGTATGAATTGAAGAAGGCCTTTTCTGCCTGTGTGGATTGCAAATAGGTAGAAACAGAAAAACACTTTTGAAACCTCCTGATTTTAGCTTCATGTTGAAAATGAATTTCTAGCTGTGGCCGACGGGAGAGATGATACAATATGCTGCTCAGATGCTGTGTTGAGTTCCTGCTAATGCTGAATACACATAAGGGGCTAGCAAAGACATAGCCGCAGCCAGACGTTAAAACGTCTGTTTGTTTTACTTCTCATTCCAAGGCTCCGTGGCTTCGCTTCTCCACTCTTACTCTCAGATCTCGAGCTCCCAAAGTGAAAGAGGCACGGCAATCTCTGGGCTCACGGACTGTGGGGCCTGAGGGGCTTTGTAGTAAAAGTCTAGGCACGTATTAGTTCTGCAGTGCTGGCTGACCCAGCCTGGTCCCTGGCCACATCACCGTCGTCTCATGCCTACTCAAAGGGCCTCTGTGTAGGAATGTGCCAGCACGGAGCCTGGCCCCTCTGGAACATGATCCATGGGATATGCAAAGCTGGCAGGTTGACAGTCAGGTATGTAGGCACAAGATGGCTGGAACGTGGCCCCGCTGCTGTCTCGAATCATGTTTAAGAGGAGTGTGGGGCCTTTTTATCCCCCCCCCATCTCTCCCTCAATCTAGTTTCACGGACTGCCTTTTTTATGCGCATCTCTATCAATCTCTTTTGTGCACATCTCCATCCATGTGCAAATCTCCATAGTGTTGACTTCTTTCCGAGCATCTGCCCCACTCTGCTTCCTCTCCTATCACTGTGGCTCTCTCCCTGCGCGCTGCTTCTACGACGGTCTCTAGTTACCGTTGTTATAATTAATTGATAAGTCCCTAGTCTTCCTGTCATCTTGTACCGTTTCCCCCTTCCGTCTTGCCACCTCTCTCCTGTTATTTTCTTCCCCTCTCTTCATTCCCCAATCAGCCTTCTTCTTCACGCTTCCTCTACTATCCTCCCTCTCATGCCATCTTCCTCTCGCAGGGTTGTGCTGTTTCCTTACCTAATTAGAAATCCCCTGTAGGTTTTGGTTACAAAGCAGAATATTTACTGTGAGCAGTTCAGCCATGGGTTTCTGGGTCACATAAGGGGAAACGGAAACTGATCAGCCTGAAGACTGAGGCTTAACATGACTAATTCATTACTAAATGACACAGTAGAGTGGTTAAATTACTATTCTCATTAATACAGAAGTGTACCACATTATCTGAACTAGAGAAAGTGACTTGCTTTTCACCGAAGAACTTTCTATGTCAGTTTAATGTCATTTTGATTCATTGACCGTTTAATATCATTTTGATATGAAACTTAATATGCACAAACAGGCGTTAACTGTTACCTAGCAACAGCTGCTGTAACTGTGTGAAGATAGATGAGTGCCGGGGCGACAGATGCCGGTGTTAGCGAATTTAGGAACTGCAGGCAAGATAAGATTCTTCCAAATCTGGAGAGATATTCATTATTTTTTATTTGACTTCCTAGAAAGAAAATAACGTTAGATGGAAATTGTTCAGTGTCATCATTAGTGACAAGTCAGGAACGTGTGTACTGGTGATTTGTGGTAGTTCTTGATGATGAACTCTGCAGTTATATAAATATTTGACAATTGTATGTTCTGTACATGGACAGACATATATTTAGATACTCTTTATACTATCGACCGTCTTCAGAGCAAATCTATCTACAGGATATACTTTGGACATATTTCATTGGCTGTTCTTCGAACTTTTCTTTACTTTGGAAACAGCAATTGGTGAAATGCTCAAGGAATTTGCACAGTTTTCAAGGGGAAGTAGGTGTAAAAATGTCTTCTGTTGTCTCAGAGCACATTCCATCCAGAAAGACATGCACTGAGTAAAAACTTTTCAATGGATTCGCGTTATGAATTAAATAGTTCCTATTGCTCCAAATTGAGTGTGTGTAGACGTAACAAAACTATTTCTACTATTTAAACTAATTTTATGTGTAAGTTTTGTATCACAGGATGTATTTACACCGATCAGCCACAACATTAGACCCCCCCCACACACACACACAAAAACGGTTTAGGAACAACTCAAAAAACATGGAAAAACAGCACAAGGTGTTGACCTGGCCTCCAAATTCACTAGATCGCAAACTGATCAAGTATCTGTGGGATGATCCACAGAGGCCCCTCCCCTCAACCCATAGGACCCAAAGGCCCCACTAACAATATTCTGTTGCCAGACACCACAGGACACCCTCAGAAGGACCATGTCCATTCTCTAATGAGTCACAACAGTTTTGGAGGCACAAGGGAGACCTACTCAATATTAGGATCAGAATAAAAATGCCTCATTTAACCACTTCAGCCTTAACAGACTGGCCTGATTGTATTGATCGGATTAAGAGGGGTAGTGTAAATGATCTAGTGAAAAGGTAAATATTAGCTCTGGGAGTACACTGTTTGCTTATGTTTGCCCCACGTGTGATTATTGCAAACTAAAGATCTGAATATGCAAAAAAATAGTCATTACATCAGTAATCAGTAAAGATTGTAATTATTTTTACCTGCTAGTTTAAAGATTGATCAGTTATTAATTTATTTTATGGCTTGGCATCTGATATGGTGTTAACATTAGGTGAATGACAAGTTTACAGGAGGGAAAGAAATACGGAGGTAGCAAAACTAGTTGATATAAGGGGTGGAACTGATGTGGGCAGTGCCATTAGGAAAAAAAAAATGCTCTTGGTTATCTCCTTCTTTTGAATGACTGGGTAAAGCATGTCTATATATTTCTGACAGATTCAGTGCTCCATAGCTGGTAGAAACACTTTGCTCACTTTGATGTTTTAGGTCTGTACTGTAAATGTGTGCTATACATCTTATCAGATAATTTTCTTTAGCATCCATGTAAAATGTGAAGTTCGGTTGAAGAAATATTGCCCGTGTAAACATAGCCATACTGACAGTTCAAACTGCTTGACAATTGTATGAAAAGTATGAAAACCCAACGATGAAAGTTCTACACTAATTACATATATTCTGTTTATGTGTGCATGTTTTGAACTGACCAGCATGCCAAAATAAACGATACCAGACTCGCTGCAGTCGCACTGATGAGGATGCAGCAAATAATTAGAAACCCTTCTTTGAAACCTGTTGCTCCCAGCAACAGTTCCCCTGACAGCATTCCTCATTACTTGCAGTGTTTAATCAGATGAGTGACAGGTGACAGAGGTTAAGCGCAGCAAATTTGATTGACACAAATGGAAAGAAACACTCATCTTCTCGAGGGGATCAGAGTGTGTCATGATTGCTGAGTGATGCAATTAAAGAATTCCCAGAGAAGGACTTAACCAGACTTAACTGCTGTGCTGGAGACACTTTCCAGGGACTGCTTCATGAGCAGCACATAGAAAGAAACAGTGGATTAGAAACAGCTCGTTTTCCAAATGATGGATGCTTTGCAGCTTTTCATATGTGCAAATAGACATGTGGATGTTAGAGAGCCCTAAATGTTGGTCATTATGTTTGTCACAGGCGTGAAGAAAAGATATATTCACTGTCCTTACAACAGGCAGATGGTAGGTGCTTACGGTGTAACGTGCTCGCTTCGATCGGTTTGTGCTTACTGAACCGATCTGTATGCTTGACATTGACAAGTGTAATATCTTAATCTCAATCTGGATGTGGGTGTTTCGGGGTCAGCAACGAATGTCAGTCAGATTCCAGTGGGCGTCATTAACAAACATGAGGGTTGACTGAAGATGCAATTTAACATTCAACACCGTTATTGTACCTCAAGTACCTTTTGGCATGTTAATACGAACGGAAAACATGAAGTTAATCATGTACAAGTGACTTGAAATATTCAATAGGAACAGCATTACAGAAATGAGGTTTCTAATTATCCAACAGACTTATTGTGAATCTGGTAATCTATAATTACCAGTTTGTTGTTTATCTGTCAGTTAATTTAATGATTGATCAGTTATTCCTTTTGTTCATGGCTTTTCAAATGATAATTGTGCAGTTTTTTATGTTTTATGTATTAATATTGCGTCTCTTATTAATTAACATACAGGGATGATGGGAGTAATAATAAAATCTAGCTGAGGGCAGAACTTTTTTTCACCGTTACATATAGACAGAGCTCTCTGCAGCATTCATTGCAATCATGCACTGGTTCCATGTAATTATTGAATTACTCCTTCAGCTACAGTATATATAGACCGCACCACTTCCAAGGTAATTGCCACAGCCCATAGTTATATATAATGTAATCGTGCATACAAGCATGCAAAAAAAATCATGTACTCATATAAAAAGGCTTAAAAAAAAACTATTTCATGTTGAAAACTATACCAGATTCTGAGAAAAGTGTCTTCTGACTGCCAGTAAGAAACCCAATTAGCATTTCTATTTCCATCTCTGTTCAGAACCAGGGGATAATGGTAGACAAGAAGATGAGCATTCGAGGTGTATTCTTGTACACGTGAAAAGCAACAGAAGTAGTTGTGTAAATAATAATAATAGAAAAAAAAAAGAACTTGAGAGATGAGTTCAAACTCCACCTAATTTCTCTCCTCCACACCTGGCCATGTAGTGCTGAATTTACACCTCACCTAGGGAAGTCCATGGCAGATTGTCGGTTTCAGAAAGTTTAGAATCTGTCAGATACAGCCTCGTTAATTCCAGTATCAAAGGGAGGGAGATTGAGACGCAGTTTGGCCGTTCGGCCCAGCACTTAACAAGCATATTTGTGCCCTTTTTGCCTCCTCTTCTCCACATGTCCAAGTGTTCTCGGGGACTAGATCTCAGGCCAGCCCCTTGCATGCATTCTCCACCACTGTAGCTTGAGTGTATGTGTATGAATGAGAGGCAGGAACTGTGAAGTGCTTCGTCTGTTAAAGTAGAAAACACTCTCTTTCTCTCTCTCTATATATATATATAATCACAATCATTTTACTATTGTTTCCTGTTGCAGGACATAGAGTTTTTGCTGTTTTGCAAACATGTTGTTCATTCTAAATATATAGTGTACACACCTCTCTACTGAGAGCACCGGCTTTGTGTTTGGGTTAAAGTAGTACAAAGGTCCCCTGCCAGCACACGCTGCCTCTCCTCACGGAACAATAGTTGCTGTATGTCAGTGCACTATAAAAACTGCTGAGCGATATGTAGAGTTCGAAAGATACAGCAATTTTCCTTCTGTTCTCCTGAATGTATTTGATTAAACACAGCATGTTTGTTATCTAAGGGCTTCCATTTCTCAGCACAATGGGTTGTACTGTGTAATACACTGAAAAGCAGGTATTTTATTGATTTCAATATGTGTCTGTTAATGCTGTGGACATTTGTACGAGACTTGCTGCTGGCTGAAAAAAAAAAAAAAAGAATGTGTTTCCTTTATAGAAAGGACAGTCGGAGCTGAGGGAGAGGTGTAGGTGTTGTATCATGTCAGATTTATACCTTGTCTGTAAGAGACGGGAGGGTGTTTTTCATGTGGTTCACAAAAATCCACAGCAGACTATCTTGTGAATAATGCAGAGCCTTAGGTAGAAATACAGCCTTGGGCATTTTCCCCTTGTATGAGTATCCACAGAATTTGCATATCGAGCAGTTTCAAGTGAATTTGTTAGTACACTACAAATCGGAGTACCAGAGTGTGTTTGGTTAGGGGTTTTATAACGGCATTCAGTTTTGTTTTTATACAGATTATTCCGTTTTCCCTCACAATGCTGAATTTATGGCATAGTAAGACCCAGGCAGAAAAACTCTTAGCTCTGTGTGAAATGCATCGGCCCTGTCTAAAAGGGTTCAATCATAAGTCTCACAATGACAGACTGGATGCAAATCAAAAAAAATGGAAGTCTTCTCATCTTTTGTGTACTGGCCAGCTCTTTGGCTCTTTTTTCCCTCCTCCTCTGATGCAGTGAAGAACGCGCCTTTAGCGGTTCCTTGGAATTCAGAGGAGATTTCCGCTGAATAGCTCGACCTCACAGCCTAATCACCAGATCTAAAACTCCAGCAGAGCTCCAGGCCACACTGAGAGGGATAAAGCCGCCTCCTGCTGTTGCTTCCTCCAGCCCCACATGCTAGGACACAATTAATTCATACTGCTGGCAGCCTTGGACCGTCCCTGTAGTACAACTCTCCTCCCTTGCGCTCATTTTCTCTCCTTATTTGCATAATATCAATTTGGTTTGTAATGGCCTATTGGGGAGCACAGTCTGCAAGTTTGCATAAATAAGAGAAAACATGCAAACACCTCATTCAAGTGATGTTTGTGGTCTTAGCACAAATCTACAACTTCTGCTTTTATAAGTGACATGAGGTAAAGTATATACTTAGATTTGGTGGAACTTTCTGTGTGTGTGTGTGTGAAGCTGTATCTTACAGAGAGAGGCCTCTGATGGAAACTCTCCGAGGAGAACAGTGTGTGTGTGTGTGTGTGTGTGTCTGTGTGTGTCTGTGTGTGTCTGTGTGTGTCTGTGTGTGTGTGTGTGTGTGTGTGTGTGTGTGTGTGCAAGAAGGGGAGGGTGTTGATGAATTTAATCACAGATAGACAAACTGGCCGTGGGTTGAGTGAGTGAGTAAGTGAGTAGAAAAAGCTGTCTGCCTCTCCCTGGATGAATAATCATACAGTCCTGCTTCACTCCTTCTTTGCTGGCTCTCTGCTTCTGAGGAACTCACACACCCAATAAGAGAGAGAGAGAGAGAGAGAGAGGAAGTCACATTCGGAAACGGAAAGACAGACAGACAGGAATAGAGTGATGAAGAGAAATAGAGCGGGAATGATGAGATGGGAAGAAACGGTGCAACAGCGTAGAGGAGAAGATTAGGTGAGGGCCAAACTAAATCTAGAAAGCAATCCCCAGGCATGCAGGCATTTGCAGCGCGGCCAGAATTTGTTTTAACACAGCTTGTAGGGATGAGTTCAGATAGGATCATAGTACACAGCACGACTAAATAGAAATCATCCCCTCTGTTCAAATGTCATTCGTAGCAATTGTGGACAGAGAAGGGGAAACGGGACAAAGGGAGTTTTGTTTGATCCTCTCCATGAATCTTTTCCTCCTCAAGCCCAGAACTCGGGCATCTGTGTGCTAAGTCAAGTGAGTGGAGGTGGGGATGGTGTGTGTGTGTTTGTGTGGATTGTGATGAAACTGATCCCCCTGGGGACTCTCCCTGCAGGCAGAAAAAATGAAGTGAGCGGTGTGTGACTGATGTGTTCTCCTATGCAGAGCACATTTGCTGAAAGGGTGTGTTTTCTGCGAATGTGTGTTGATGCCCAGTAGGGAGATTCCTCTTTCCACTCCTTTCTCCTCCGTGTTGGGGAGGGGCGGGGATCAGAGGATCTTCACTTGAGCTGGGAGTTTGCTCACGAAGACTTGAACTCCTTGTTGCTTTGTAGCCCCTTTGCTGCCAAAAATAAACACCACCACGCTAAGAGCACTATCCGCTATCACCTGGCTACCTTCCAGAGATTTAAATCCCGTATCAATACTTCTTGTCACTTTCAACTTCTCTGCTCGCTTGCTATTTTCCAAGAACCCTGTCTCTGCAATACTTTGTTCATATCTTGCTTAAGTTTCCCTATTATGTTGTATTGTGGTGAAGGACAGTTGAACAGCGCTGTTCTGAGAGTTTCAGTCCTGTTTCTTGTTACATTTAATAGCTTCTACTGGTCTGTTATGCCCGATGATTACATTCCTCCTCAGAGCTCTCTGATGGCTATAAAGGCCAGTCCTTTATCTTGGAACTTCACCGCATGTTGTGCATGTGAACTTCATGTGAACTTCATGTCGCTTGCTGATATAAGCTGCTCTGCACCTGTGTGGCAGAGCATCCAACAGATGTTATAGTTGATGTCAGCTTCTTTTGAGTTACCAAGGCCTGATTTGCCATCTTCTTAGTGCCGGTTTTAGCTGATTTTTTACCACTCTTATTGAGCCCCCCCCCCCTTGAGGCATCCTGACAACTTACCCATCCCAGCCCAGTGGGTGTTCAGTGACCATAGCCTCCTCTCTATAATGGTTTAGTCCTAGAACTCTTTGGAATACGCTCACAGTCACGCCATGTGACCCCCAGGATTTACTGTAGGTGTCTTGTATAAAGTGCTCCAGCTCAGGGGTTGGCTGTGTTCTGGAGGTCGGCGATGCACACAACTTTATAGATGGATACTTTAACCGACTGTAAGTGTGCAGTTGGAGGCACTTGTTTGGGAAGACCTTTTGTCAAAGTTTGCAAAGGGTTGTTTTATCCGGTTGTGGACTTTCTGGCTGAGGTTGCAGCCCAGGTGTTCAGAAGAAGAAATGTTAAAAAACAGTGTAAGTGGTGTGGTGCCGAATTTCCTTCGGCATGTCACCTCAGCCTTGGTGGTGTTGTCAGATAAATCCAGTCTGCAGACTATGCAAATATACTATTCCTAGACTTTGTCCCCCTAGTGCGTATTCATCTACCTATTGCAGCTTGAAGACCTGTACTGCTGAGAGCTCTGTGATTGCCTGGATTCTTCTGGTCTGAAAGCACTTTGGTTTAGCTTAAGGAAAGATCAAGGATTTGATTACTTGCTAAAAGACATGTTGTGTCTCGTCATTCAGATGCCTTGAAGTGTTTTGCTATATTAAAAATATCTCCTAAGATTAGATCTTAAAATTGCCATGTGCTGTTTCCTGAGTGTTTGCTGTAAAAACAGAGATAGGGAGTGTGGCTTCCTCCCCGAAAGGCTTAGTATCCTCTCATACCACCCACCCATACATATTAGAACCTAAACAAAACTGCTGGTGGTGCTGCTGGTGAAGGAGAACCACGGGGAGCATGAAGGATGCGAAAATATGAGAAAGAATTCCATTGGATGCAAAATTGATATACGCCCCGGAGTGCAGGATGAGTCATCAACATTTTAAGATTTATAGTTTTTCCAAGAAATTGCAAACTCTTTAATAGCAGTAAGAGCACTACATCTACAAAATGGGCCAGATACTTACTGTATGTATAGGCAACAAACACTATAGGGCAATTTAAAGCATATTAAAAACACAAATTTGACTTTATGTGGACTTTAACCATGTGCTGTCAGTGCGTGAAAATAAACACTGAAAGGTTTGTAATGCTGTAGTGACTACAGATACTGTTAGATCAGATATTGCCTCATTATGTAACTTTGGTATCGTTCACTTCTCGAGGTCACCTTGCGATCAACCTTGCCTGTCATTCTAAAACATTGTTGCAGATGTTTGACCTCAGCGTGGAGTGTGTATTTACAACTTTTGTTTTGAGCTGTTGGATAATCTCCCTCAAATCCCTCCTGTATATTTCATAGTGGACTCCAATATCCTAACCAAACATTTGTAGCAGCTTACTAACACAGTTACAGAAAGATCAGATCAAGGCAATGCTTGCATATTCTAATTATGTAAATAAGCATGGTATGGTGGTGCATTTTAATATGAGAATTCACCCGCCCTAATTGGATTACACTTGTGCTTGCAGCAGGAATGCATGATGGCTTAATGAAGCCGGGACATTCATTAACTTTAATAGAAAAAACTTACGCAGACTTTTATTTTTCAAGTTCTAAAAAGTTTTGAACATGTTCTCTCAGAAGAATTTTGCTCAAAGAACACAAACTTTAAAAAGGCTACAGAATGTTTTGTCCCCCGCAGCTTTGTAGACCTTAGTTTAGCAGCCATAGATTAATATTTGTGTTGCTTCAGTGTCGTTTCACCACTTTGGTGTACACAGTAAATTCTAACATGGTATTTAATCAAATAAATTTAGTAGCTCTAACTTAGTCTTTGTCAACTTGTTGTGCACACTTACTAAGAATAAGTTTGCAGAGATTTGGGATTGAAAAATTGGACCAACTCATTGTTTTTAAGTTCAGTCCCTTCAGCAAAGAGCTTTTTTTTTTTTTTTTCAATATTTGGATGTGCACAGATAAGTCCACTTCTGTTTGCCACCTTTTTGCTTGTTTCATTTAAGCTTTGAGGAGAAAATGACAAATGTATTAAGTCAGTGGTGATAATCCACACTTGTCAGACTTTTTATGTATTTCGTGCATTTTAAATAAAAATTGCTCTATGCACATTTTTTAGACTCTTGACTAAAAAATTAATTAATGGATGCACATAAGACAAAGACCAAGATCAAGATGCAGAAAAGTCTACTTAGACTATTTGAATGGATATAATTACAAACGTAGACTGGATCAAGAGTACATCTGATGAAACATTTAGAACATGTTCATATTTGGCCTCAGTCAAGGCCGTGAAGACACAGGGTGCATCTGTGCTTTGCGATCTTCAGGATCTTGTCCAGAAAGCATTTGTCCTCCTCAGGGACAATCTTTGTCCTCAGGTTCAGGAAGTCATTGTGTAAAGCTGCTGTTCCTTGAGAACCATCTGCCCATGGTGTCTGTGGAGCATTACATTTTTCATTCAGAGTACATGATTAGTTAATGCAGCTGTATACGTTGATATGTCAGTCTATAGAACTCAATGGCCCACCACCACTTCAGGTGCAGCATCCACAGACAGTGAATTGTTCAGTGTAGCTCCTTGTCTAATAGGACCTCAAGTGTTTCCACTAAAGGCAGTAATCATCATTCAACAGTATGCCTTCAGAAGAACCAACCTTTTCAGTCTCTTTTCAGTTTCAGTCTTTTCAGGAACTGCTTGAGGAAGAGATGGCAGAATGGGTGAAAACTCAACAGTGCTTTCCAAAGCACAGTTGCCCCTCAGCTCAGTGGGTGTGTGGGACTTCACAGAGCTAAGGCTGCACTCTGAGCTGAAGAAGGCCTTGAGGTCTCATGTCTGTCACCTGCCATTATCCTGCAAGAAAGGGCAGCCACTTGACTGCCAAGAAAGGCTTGTACTCAGAGAACTTTTGAGTACCTTCTATGTACGTTACATAAGTGCAGTGTAAATGTAACTGATGTCTCTGTAGTAAAAATATGTTTTATTGTTTAAAGTCTAGAGTTACAAGGAAGCAATTCCACCCTTTATCTACAGAGCAGAGTCAGTGTCATTGTCCTTGTCTATGTGTTCTCCATCGAGGAGAGGGCTGATCCTCCATCCTTATGAGAACAGTTTCTATATTTTGTGAAGGGCTGGTAGTTGAGGTGAAGACACTGTGATAGGCTGTATATCCAGTATCCTGGACTCTCCAGTGACACCACAAGGGTTTTCCTGTTTGCAATGGCTTCCAGTGTGCTCTGGAACATTCATTCATTCATTTTCTATACCCGGTTATTCCTGTTAAGGGTCGCGGGGGTCTGCTGGAGCCTATCCCGGCTGTCATCGGGCGAGAGGCAGGGGTACACCCTGGACAGGTCGCCAGTCCATCGCAGGGCTAACACAGAGACAGACAACCATTCACACTCACACCTACGGCCAATGAGCATGTCTTTGGATGGTGGGAGGAAGCCGGAGTACCCGGAGAGAACCCACGCAGACACAGGGAGAACATGCAAACTCCACACAGAAAGGCCAGCTGGCCCATTGATTCGAACCGGTGACCTTCTTGCTACCGCGCCGCTCCGCTCTGGAACATAGTATTGTAGTATAGTATTATTACTGTGAAAAAGTGTTTCTGTTATTCAAGTGTTTTTGAGCATTTAAGCACTTTGAATCAAAACCTTCAGTAGATCATTAGTGTCACTACTTTGATGATTTGATATTTGATGATTATTATTATTATTTTTTTCCCCCATCTTTGGCAGAAAAATCACTGTAGAATAGTTTACAAGCAAAAACAACTTTGAGTACTTTCGCTCAGTGAGATCAGTGTGTGACTGTCAGGTTCAGGTCCAGTAGTCTCTAAAGCAGGATATGGTATCCAGGAGCATCCTGTTTTTGTTTGATTCAGTCATAAACATTTTCAAAACAAAATACTCAAATTTTGAACATAAACACGTATATATCATCTCTGTTACTGATTGGAATGAACGAATGAAATGACATCAACCACAGTTTAATAGTTTAAATCACATGTGTTGCCACATAAGCTCTCTCACAAACAATCCTGCCATGGTTGCCCATGTTGTATAGTATCTGTACAACAATAGGAGCTACTGTACAACCATTTTACAGGTTAAAGAACACGTCATTTTGAAACGACAACCGATGTAGCTGATGTCTCAGTAGTAAATGTTTTAAACATATGTTTTATCATCTAAAGTTACAAGGAAACAATTCCATGACGAATAAGAGTAATGACAGACCAGGGTCAGTGTCACTGGGCTTGTCTGTGTTTTACTTCGAGGGCAGGCTGATCCTCCATCCTCATGAGAACAGTTTCTATATTTTGTGAAGGGCTGAGGTGAAGACAGCGTGATAGGCTGAACAGAGAGTCTCTCCAGAACAGCATCTTTTTGTGCTTTCTGCATGTCGCATTAAGCATCTCTCGGTTTTGTCAGCCTTTTGTACATCCAGTATCCTGGACTCTCCAGTGACACCACAAGGGTTTTCCTGTTTGCAATGGCTTCCAGTGTGCTGTGCAATTTCCCCATTGTGGGACGAATAAAGGTTTTTCTTATCTTCTTTCTTATCTTATAAAAGTATTATTACTGTGCAAAAGTTTTTCTGTTATTCAAGTGTTTTTGAACATTTAAGTGCTTTGAATCAAAACCTTCAGTAGATCATTAGTGTTGCTACTTACATCACCGCTGTTGCATTTCCTTTGAAAAGTGATGGAAGATGTTTGATGATTTGTTTTTTTTTTCCATCTTTTGCAGAAAAAGATGAAATAGTTCACAAGCAAAAACAACTTTGAGTACATTCCTTCAGTGAGATCTGATCTTCAGTGAGTGACTGACTGAAATGACATCAACCACAGTTTAATGGTTTAAATCACACATGTGTTGCCACATAAGCTCTCTGTTAAATGACCAAGTAAGCAAATGCTGCTTTAGTGGTTTTTTATTGTTGGGGGAATACCCTGATTAAAATATTCTAGTGAGTGGAGACATTGCTACTTATGTCACCATTGTTGCATTTTCTGTGGGTTCACTTTGAAAAGCAATGGAAGATGTTTGATGATTATTTTTTTTCCATCTTTTGCAGAAAAAAAATCACTGGAATAGTTCACAAGCAAAAACCCTCAGTGAGATCAGTGTGTGACTGTCAGGTTCAGGTCCAGTAGTCACTAAAGCAGGACACGGTATCCAGGAGCATTCTGTTTTTGTTTGATTCAATCAAAAACATTTTCAAAACAAAATACTGAAATTTTGAACATAAACTCTTGTATATCATCTCTGCTACTGATTGGAATGACTGAATGAAATGACCTCAACCACAGTTTAATAGTTTAAATCACACATGTGTTGCCACATAAGCTCCCTGAAACAATCCTGCCATGTTGTACAGTATCTGTACAACAATAGGAGCTACCATACAACCATTTTACTGGTTAAGAGAGCTGAGTGACAAGCAAGTGTGTTTTTAATACCTCAATTTACATGTTAAATGACCAAGTAAGCAAATGCTAGTCTTCAGTGGTTTTCTATTGTCAGGGGAATACCCTGATTAAAATATTGTAGTGAGTAGAGACATTGCTACTTACGTCACCATTGTTGCATTTCCTGTGGGTCCACTTTGAAAAATGATGGAAGTTTACAAGCAAAAACAACTTTGAGTACATTCCCTCAGTGAGATCAGTGTGTGACTGTCAGGTTCAGGTCCAGTAGTTACTAAACCAGGACATGGTATCCAGGAGCATTCTGTTTTTGTTCGATTCAATCATGAACATTTTCAAAACAAAATGCAGAAATTTTGAACATAAACACTTGTATATCATCTCTGCTACTGACTGGAATGGCGTTAGTGGTACAATAAGATTAAATGGATTTCTCTCCTCTGTCGCACTGAAAGTTCTGACTGTATTCACAAAAGATGCTCCTCACTGGGGTAAATACTCATTCACTACACGTCCAGCCTATCACCACTGCTATAATATTGGAATGATGTATAAAAATAAAATGTGTTTGATTTAAATATGGTTAATTGTACTCAAATAGTAAGTAAGTAGTACTTAAACTAAACAACTTAGCTATAGTTATCTTTTTACAGTGTACTTATTGCCTTTGTTGTTGTTTTTTGCATCCATCATCCTTCTGAAACATGTTACAATTCTGTTTATTCAGACAATTCACAAGAGGAGACCCAATGAAGCCATCAAGCAGTGTGAAGGATTTTTGTTTTTAGTCCTCTCACTTCTTTAAATTGGAAAAAGAAAATATTGGCTCCGTCAATCCTGAAAATACACCAAGAACATGCTGCGGATTTATCCAGATCGTTTCTGGGTCTATTGCAGGATGTAAGTGCTCCAGTCTGATATACTGAGAGCGATACTGGAACCCAACATTAAAAAGAAAAAAAACAAAACAAAACAACAACACCATTTTCCACCATTAAATGATCCTGGACAGCAGCTGGCTGCAAGCACAGGGATACGCAGTTTATCAGAGGCCATTTTGCTTCACCAGCGTGTGCACGTTCTGTGGCTCTGAGTGCACTCAGGATGCTAAAAACACAGAAAACTGAACCTGACTGGCGAAACCTTAGAATAGAAAATGGTTTCAGGGTTTATTGACACAGCACAAGGTTATTTCAAACATTTTTGGATAATAAATGCAGAGTTGGTGTGCAAACTCCTCTTATTAGGTTTTCTATTTCCACTAAGATTAGATTTCTAGCCAAACAAAACACATTCCCATCTGTAATTTGTGTTTACTACAAATAAAGTGTTACACTTGGCGAACATCAGCATGTCAGCACTGTCATTGAGCATGTTGGCATCCTGATGTCCGTGAGGCTACACTATGCCAGAGTGTACAGCCTCACGGAGTTGCTAGCACGACAGTAAATATTTAATCTTGTTATAGTACACCAACAATAAAATGTGAGTGAATGGACAAGAGGGCCAATGTGAAAGCCTAGTGATCACATTCAAGGTCACAACAAAAGTGTTTGCATTGCTCATGCACCTGTGCTACCACTGCACCAACAGGCCAAACAGTGCTACACTTTTCCCAAGTTGCTTGCAGAGCTTCTGTATGTGCAGTGCAGACTGTCTGGAAGTGAGGTAACAGATGCCCACAAAATCTCCTACACACAGAGACATATGAACATTTTACTACACCTCCGCTGTTTTATTCAGTGTGGCTCTTTGTCCGCTGGCGCCTCTTATATCAAATCCTCTTGTCGTGGTGTTGCGTTTGAAGATCTCATTTCTGACCAGGAGTTATGATGATGTTAATAATAACCCCGTGTAGTGTTATCACAACGCTGAATAGAATACTTGAGGCCACAGACTCCCCGTTTCCTCCTGTCCTATTTCTTTGGTGTTTTTGAGCAATTTGCTGCCGGGACTCGGCGAGGCAGCGCACGAGAGAACGCACGAGAGAAGACAGGCGACAAAATGGGCATAATGACCGGCCTTAGGGGAGAGAGGGAGACAAAGAGCGCAGAAACTGTTAAGGCAGTTTTAACCTCATCAACAGCAAGGCCACATCTGAGGGCAGCGAGGTGACATGCAGATTGATTAAAAGATAAAGGTTACTAAACAACTAAAGTCCCATCTGACACTGGACTGTTCAGAAAAAAAATTAAAATGTGGCTCAATTGAGAAAAGGTGGTGAGGGGGTCTGAAATACAACAGCTATCATATACATTCCCATAGCCCCTGGAGTATTGCACCGCCCTGCCCTTTTCCATAAACTACTAACAGTGTTTTATTCCTCTGACATGTTGAGGCATTTCATATGCAGCGCACTATATGAATCTCCCACATGCTGCATTATGCATAAACGTAAATACCACGAGGCTGCCAAACACATAAGATTATATGGATTGAAGATGTTTAAGATCGCTGAAACACGTACTTGCCCACTCAAACAACCCACTCCTCTTGTAGTAACATGTTTTTTCTATCCACATGGGGACTTGGGCAAACCCAGACCTTTAAATAACCACTGACCCTATAGCTTAGCGTAAGTTTAATACATCACCATTCACTTTTCTTTCATTTTAAACCAAAATTTTAAATATAATATCTGTTAATTCTCTCACCTCAACAATCATTCTCATATTATCCATATGTTATTTTTTCTGGTCCTCACACAGATAGACACCCAGACAATGCAGGCACGCGGATGAGCATCTATACATGGACTCCTACAAGTCAAGGTAAATCTATTTTATTGTGCCATTAATCTGTTCTTGCATATGCACCTCCCGGCTCATTTGGGAAATCTTGATCTAAGATATATACAATAAAATCCTGATGGCATTTACATTCTTTCGGAATCAGGATGTCATTCGCAGATAAAGGACCTCAGTAAAAAAAACAAACAGTACAAATGTGTTGAAGTAATGCTGATGGAAATAGTTTTCTGTGTAAACACAAAGGGAGGCAATTTCTACAATCTTCCTTGATCTCAGAATAAAGCTGAAGGTACACCAGGTGAATTACTTATTACATTTCGCTTTGGGTGAAGTTTTCAACACAGCAGAGCAAATGGTTACATCCAGCAGGTATACATTCTAGAAGATGCACCGGGTGTGCTCCTTTATTCATGAATACATATCAATAAATAAATATACACCAGGTCAGCTTTTCACATGAACACATGCATACCAACAGACTCGAACCACACGAGCACACACTCTGCGTTGTGGATTCATTAATGCAAGTGCAACATGTTTTCATTTACATATGCACACAGCCAGTTTCTGCAAACAAAACACATCTTGAAGGGGAGATAAGCTGGGACAGTATGGATTTAAAGCAGCAGCTTAAATGGCCCACAGTGGCAGTGTGCCGTCACATTGAGGGGGGAACAAGGCATCATGTTTCCCCTTTTAATTCCCAGCTATCTGCACCCACTTGTTCAAGCTTTAATAAACCGGGCAGTGGTACAGGGTTATTCTCACATGATACGGAGAAATGTGTATGCTGTTATCTAGTTTTCTTCAGAGATCTCGCTCACTGTCTTTTCCCACCACAGATATTTAATGTGCCGAATCGCTGAAACCCTGACAACAGGGGTCAGACTTGTGGCAATGGTGTGGGAAAAACTGTATAAACTTGGGTCACAGAAGCTCGCTGACGCCCTGATGCTGACTGATTGTCTGCTTGGTATACCTAGGCCTTTAGTGCATTCCTGGCACAGGGTCTAAAAGGGATAGGTGGTGACAGAATGGAAGATACTAGTGTCTTACATTACATAAACAGTACGGCCCAGGGTTCTGATAAAAGTCTTTCAAAGTGAAGAATTAAATATTGCCTGACTCCTTTCAGCCTCCTGCAAAACAACATTGTGACTTCATCCTGCACTAGGGAAATAATCAACCAATCAGGCATAACATTATGACCACCTTCCTAATATTGTGTAGGTCTCCCTTGTGCCTCCAAAGCAGTTGTGACTTATCAGATAATGGACATGGGCCTTCTGAGGGTGTCCTGTGGTGTTTGGCATTAGGATGTGGTTAGTGGGGACCTTTGGGTCCTATGGGTTGAGGGGAGGGGCCTCTGTGGATCATGGGGAACTGTGCTGTTCTTCATGTTTGTTTGAGTTGTTCCTTCACCGTTCTTGTGTGTGTGCCTGTGTCAGGCTGCATCCTGCTGGGGATGGCTGCTGCCATCAAGGATTCTGCTGATATTGGTATGGAGTCGAGGTGCCTGGTTTGGTTTAGGTGGGAGGGTGGTACAGGTCCAAATGTTTCCCAGCAGAACACTGAATTGTTACAAGATGATCAATGTTATTTACTTCTGCTGTCAGTGGCTTTTAATGTTATACCTGATCGGTGTGTATTCTTGGCACAACAATCAGTTTCAACATATGCAAAAATGTAACCATGGAAGTATGTTAACATGCAAGGCCCGTAATTATGTATTTTGGGGCAATAGCACAAGGAAATTAAAATCCTGCACAGAACAGTTTGGAGAAACATTCCCCAGCAGAAAAGAGTTCAGTTATTTCTGGACTGCAAGCCACACTTTCCAATAACCTCTTTTATTTTGCCCTGAAGAACTCATAGACACCGAGTTAATAGCAATTTATATCACTTCAAGATTGCTGTTCGCAATAATGTGACCAAATGAACTAACTGGCAATGGAACACTGTGGCCCAGACCAGCAAAATGTACTGCAAGCACGGTCCAGGAGGACTAGCTAATGGATTTCCTTGGTTGGATAAAGAGGAGGGGTGATAGTGAAGGTTATTGGCTCTGGCTCGCTTCTTTAGTTATAGTTGTAATAAATACAACCTAAAAAGATAAGTGTATATGAGTAGCTCAATAACTCTGGCAAACCACTGGGGAGGCACCGTCTCTGCCAGGTCTTGCGTTAGGCTTTATATCTGGCATTGAAACGGGGAAATATATGCGTACTCTGGCTCTCATCATTGGAATCCTCCACACGGCTTGCCCTTTGGCAATGTGGATCTGACTGAGATGGATGATTTCTGGAATATTATGCACAGACCGGAGATCAGTTATTACAACAAACATTGCTGGCTCATCAAATAGATTTTGCAAATTACAATTTTACTTGTTTAGCACCATTGAATGAATATTAGCACTAAATCATGATTTTGTATCGAACTGAAAAGGAGCTATGGCATTAATTACTAATTTTTTTCATTACAGAACTTTCTACCATCAGAGCGTTTCAGCTCATTTTGAGGTAAAATCGACTGTATGCTGCCAAACCAAGCACCAAATAGCAGTTAGTGTCCAGCTGGTGATCATTGTGGAGCATTTAGCTGCTGTACGGTCAAATATTTCCCTCTGGAGATGGTACAGGAGAAAAAAAAAAAAAAAAAAAAAAAAAAAAAACGAGCTAAAAGAGTGTCCGTAATCGCCAGGTGGTCAGAATCACGACTCCGAACAAAAGATGATGTGCCTCTGTACCTCCCAGATGTGTAAATAGCATCAGATCTAAACAAAGTATTTGTCTCCAGTCTTTAATGGGTATGGAACTCAGCCTCTCGGTTCACCATGTTAATTTATTTCTTTCAAACCTTGCAAAACAAAGCAGCTGCGTAAATGAATTACATGTAGAGCTGTCAATGCAGTCTTTGACAAGTAAAAATAGAGTGTTGAGGGTGCTGAGCTTGAACCTGTTGACATTTCATGCTCGCAGAGTGCTTTTCAACTTCAGTTGTATCAATAAGTGTCTGTGACAGTAACATGTACGGCTGTCACAGCAATCACGCCATATTCATCCTCCCCCATTTATACAGAGAGATGTGACTCTCAGCTCACACAGATGTCACCTTTGCAGTAAGATTCTCTTTTTGGGTAAGAGTGCTGACAAGATGTACTGAAACACAATTCCCAGAGGTCTACAAATAGTACGCTGAGTATATCAGTCATGTGCCACCGTAGCTATTTTTATATGTTTTTTTGAATTGTCAAGTGGAGCAGAGATTATATTTGGCATACTTGGATGAGTTTAAGTTCACAGGAAATAGATCTGATCTTGCTTGAAGTTTAGTCTTTTTAGGAAAATGAAGTGCATTTTCCTGAAAATCTCTATCAGCTCTGTGCAGGCGCCACAGATCGTGGCTTGTATAGATTGTGCAGATTTTTGGGACGGGGTGCACTGGGATCCTCTGAACATCCTGTGTCTCCACAGCTTTTACAATATTATATCGTTTACAAAGCCACCATAATACCTTGAGTTCAAGCAATCAGTTTGGTGGACTTTTTATTCGAGACGGTCTCTGTTTTTAATGGATTTTAAAGACGATGAACATCTCCTCTCTGCTGGTGTTTTATCTGAGTGTTTTTACAGTATGGACTCCGGTGAAGAGGCAGAGACAGAAATAGACTGACTATCTGTACCGGCTGTTAAATGAGCCTGTATTGTTTGGAGGACGTTTGGATGCTCCTGGCTGGGCTCAACCAACTCTGTCCAAATTGTTCTGCATTGCCAGGATTTCGACTCTGAGGCAGGTGGTGGATCTGACTGGAGCCCAGCTGGACAATCTTACAGGTCTGGCTGCTCGTTTGGGAGTCAAATCCACAGGGATCATTAATCAGTAACTGAAACACTGAAAACATGAGCTGAAAGGACACAAATGTTCTGTTAACTGCGTATCATGATTGCTCTTCGCTGTTAGACGTTACTGACTCATATATCTGCTGCTATCAGACCCTTTCCCGGCTTTAAACACTGCTCTGACCCTTCAGTTGATTCCATCAACTCGCCTCAGGCTGATGGTAAAGACTTTGAACTTAAAGACACACTCCATGGAGGACTTATCTGGGCTTAAGTCCTGGCCTCAAACCAGGGTGGACTTATAGAAATGTGCTCTTACAAAGAAGCATGCACGTAGAGAATCCTACATGGCGCTGTAGCAATGAACTCAGCCATAAGTGCGCTCATCAGAAAGCCTTGTTTCTTTTGTTGGACAAGATTTTTTTGAGGATTTGAAGAGGTCTTTCCGAATGTTGAATTTCCTTGGATGTGGATTAAAACCCATCGGTGTGGAAAATGAACAAATCCAGACGTGGTGGATTTTTTTTACCCAGCCAGTCCAGACCGAGATGCTTTTGCCTTTTGACATCAGACTTGCGAGGTGTGTGAACATTTTTAAAATCGGCTTAGAGATGTAAACACATTAAACCTGCCGCTTGATCTGTTTCCAGGTCACACAGTAAAGATTAAGACTAATCCTTAGTTTCATTATTTTTGAAGAAATCATTCACTTTGTGTTTTATATTCAGAAGAAACAGACACGTCAATGTGTGTTATTTCGATTACATACTGCACAAGAATTCACTGTGTCAATGAAAAGCTTTTTTATTAGGGCCACAGATCAAGTCTGACAGATAGTCAATAGGATATTAGTCTTTATGCAGTGGAGCTGTGTAATAATCTAAAATATTTAACTGTGCACTTATACCTTTGTGTGATGGCCTTTTAAATGCAGAGCCCGTCCTAGATCTAGAAAGCTCACTCACTTGAATGTTGACCTGTAGCCAATTTGGCTTCGGTTTGAATTGGCTCTCCTAATGGCTTTTCTTTGTTTTTTTCCGTCCATCATATGAGTGTCAATCAGATTAGAGATAGAGGCCTTAAAACACATTGTGTCCATCTGGTCTGAATATGAAACAGGACCAGGGAGTAACAGTAAGCATTTGTGGCTCTAATTAATTCCAACCTTCTCAGATTGTGCTAGCTCTGCTTAAATGCACGTTTCAGTAATTTGGCTCACTCTGCTTTCTACATCACTACTGAGGCTGTTGCAGAGAAAAGTCATGGCAGTTCAACTATTCCGCAGACCCTAATTACACCCAATTAGAAAAAAAAAAAAGAAGTAAACTGAAGGTCAGAGTGGCCTTTTATTGTTGGACCTGCGTGTGCTTCGTGATTGAGACGCTCATCGCCATTTACGTCTGCTAATGGGAGGATCCAGCAGCTTCTTGGCCTGAGCCGGGATCTATTGTACAAGACAACAACACAACCTTCTGCTGATAGCCAGATAAAAAATATCTGCGCAGTATAAACCACTGTAATAAGTGGTTGAAATACAGGTTAAAAATCCTGATGTAGAATAGAACAGATAGATTCAAGGTTGAAAAGTACTCCATGAATCAGCCGAATTAAATAAAGCTGAAGTTTACAGGCGTGGGTGATGAGTTTTTAGCTAGATAGCTCCGGCCTCATGTTAGCAAAAATAGAAGGAGTCAGGTGTAAATAAAGTTTTAGTGAATGGAAGCGGAGCTGTAAATCAGGAAGAAGTTTGTGATGAGGAGATAAAACTGAACCTACTCTGAATCTTTGAATATAAGCTAAGTTATCCACGTTATCAACGAAGCTGAAACGAAGATAGCTGGAGTTGTTTGAGTTTTCAAGAAGATGTTTCAAAGAAGTAAAGAAAGCAGCTGTACACTGGAGAACCCCACTCTAAGCAAGGTAGGGGAACTCAGACACTGCTTATCACTTACAACCTAGTCTTAACATCTTTCTCCAAAATGTTTATTGCCCATTCACACCTTGAGCCTGGGGAATTTCTTAATATCTCAGAGTTGCAGGTGAGAATTGGGTTGTCAGTCATTTAGCACTGGAGAAGCCACTTGGATGGGTGGTGAAGCGTCTTCAAGAAAGCTCAAACAACTCCAGTTGCCTTTGTTTTAGCTTGTCTTGGATATTTAGACTTTCCACCATGCAAATGGAAGTCCAGCATTCACTGCTTTTTAGCCATAATTGGATCTCTACCAGCCTCTGAGGGGAATATCTGGAACTGTATCCGCTAAACGGTGGACTGCTTTCACCAAGTTGCTGCTACTGTTTCGGCATGATGATGAGATGCAACAACGGGCCAGAAATCCAAAATAAGGATCCAACATTTTCAAAAAATCTTTGCAGAGCTGAGTGGCACTGCTTAGCTGGGGAGTATTTATTTTTTTTTTTTTATACTTTCCCAGAACATGAGGACACTTCAGTGAAATAAGCTTTGGTAAATAGGCCAGATGTTGATTGGTTTGACACACTTACTTTTTTTTAAAAAAACAACAGGTCTTAACTTCAGCCTTAAAAGAATATGTGACATTGTTTTCACGTTGCTATACCAACTGCCTACTGGTCAATTCATCAATTCAGGGTTCAGTCAACCAATGTGCACTATTGGTAGTGCACACTGGTAACAGGAATCGAAGTATGCAAAGGCGTATGTAGTTCTCAGGGGAGCTCCACAGTGGGTAGTTCACTTCAGGGAGTTCCCAGAACTCTGGCCAAATTGCCCTTGGAGATATAGGTGAGCATGGAAAAACTGTAAATATGTGGACTGGACATCTAATCAATTAGCTGAGACTTGCCATAAAGCTCAATGCAGCCCTGAGGAGATGCAGAATCAGGTTATAATTCTCTTGAGGCTCACCACTACCACAAAGATCCGGTTAGCCCTTTGTGACGCATTGTTGTTATATAATATAAATGGAAGATATCAAGCCATGAATGCCCAGACAATACTTGTTAGTTGTGTATTTTTCGTGGAATTTGTTGACAACAGCAACAAGACTCTCGGAGTTGGAGTTTGGAGTAAGTCTTTCTTATCCAGAACACTCTGAAATTTGTTCTCTCCCATTTGAGATTTTCTCCATCTCTTTGCTTCTTTTTTTAACCTCCTTTCAGATTTCAGTTCATCTGAATCCCTAGAAGCGTTCTTTTTCATGTTAGAGTCGTTTGCGTGAAACACAGCAAACCTCTTTTTTTATGAGAAATGTAATGCCTTTTGATGTCCTTTGTGTGTGCTGCAGCTGCTTTGCTTTCGTAAGTTGCCCACGGTGTCTCTGTTGCCTCCTGGGACGAGACTTTCAGGCTATGTCCACGCCGAACAAATTGAAAAAGCAATTCTCGTCTAAAATCTGACACGTCCATTAATCTGTTTCTGAATTCTTTCTCAAAGCTCGAGCAACAAGAGAAACCTTGAAGCTGCACTAATTAATACTTTAATAAATTAGAATCATATGACTGCATAATGTGTCAGGTGTTACTTGTAGTTACAAATACAGAAAAGACATATTACCCAGTTTAGCAGTTCCCCACAGCGTTCTGGGATATTTTGCTTTTTCAGCCGCAGCCAGCAGCTGTTTTCAGCTAAAACGCTCTGATAACGCCACTGTATACCTGCCCTACACCAAACAGCAGACACATTTTGGCGACTAGCTGTCGAATATAGTGAAACATCAAGCATTTAAAGAGCCTGATATTTCCATCAGCAGAGGTAAATATTGGCCAAAAATGTGACTGCATATGAATGCTGATGTTACGCCGTGTTTGCTCGAGGTGCAAATGTTTGCAAATACATAACAGCTTAGGGTGATGATAAGTCAGCGCTGTGTTTCCAGCTTAGTGTCCCCAAGGGGTCCAAAAAAAAAAGACCCCAAGAAATTCAGGTCATGTCTGCGTGTTAAACCAAAACAGCTCAACATCTTTGGTGCCAACAGTTTTTTTTTTTTAAATCTGTTTTCTTGCAGGGTGGATTTGAAGAACAGAGGGTAGAAGTCAAGATTCTCAAAAACTGTTCAAGTAGGCCTACTGAGGATTTCAAAAGGCTCTGCCATCGCTGTCGACAGTACAAGAGAACAGTTTGGTAAACACATTTGTTTTGAGTACAGGCTTAATGCGGTTGTTAGGGAAATATTTTTAAAAATCTCTTTCAAATATTCGCCCCCGGGACCAAGCCATGTGAGGTTTCTGACAAGTAATTAGGATTTTCAGTCATAGGGGTTTTTATTATCAACAAAGTCAAGCGTGTTGCTTATTTCTAATTATGTTTATGTTTAAGGCATATAGGAAATGCTCAAAAGGTCTGCATAAACATAGTGTAGCTTTTTATCTCTTGCGTGGGTGTTGTATGCACGATTCTTCCAACTGATGAAGACGTAACCCATCATACCGGATCTGAGGATAGACTTTGTGGCATAAAAAAGCCCCGGGCAACACTTTTAAGAAGAACCGCTCTTCTCCTTCTTTCCATATCTGCCTTGCACACACACACACACGCACACACATATATATATATATTCTTGAAGGACCTTTCTTCAAAAGTTCATAGTATATTGCACTGTTTGATCACATTTTCATCTGCCTCGTGAAAATGAGATAAAGGAATACTTTTCACTTCACTTGCTTTGACTGGAAAACGTTAAGTCAACCAGTCAACAGGAGACAAAAGAGGTTTTTCATATTTCTGCCATATAGCGTCAACACAGCCTGTTTATTTAATTAGGTTTAAGGTTTTTAAAAGAAAATCCAATCGGTCAGTATTTTTACTGTATATACAGAAGATCTCGAGACATTTCTAATCTTTAATCTGAGGCAACCTGTAATTTAACACTCAACAGTATGAGTCAGCTCCACAGCACTGCCACTGTACCAGTAATAGCATTATTACTCTCACTACCAATCCACAGCACAAACAGCTCCATCACATGCCTTATCACATCCTGCGCCCATGAACAGTCTTCTTTATGCTGCAATATTTGCCTCTTTGATGCAGTGGCACAAATTCTAAAACAGTGTCTATGCAACCCTTTTTACGCATATTAGAGCTAGCAGTGTGGAGTCCAAAGATTGATGACTTTAGACTTAACTCGACAAAATCAAGAAGGACTTGCAACTCAACTTGGACTTTAAACACCAAGGTCTTGTGACTTGGTGTTTAAAGTCAAGAAAGTATCTCTTGTGCATACAATACTCTAAACTGCTAAAATCCGTATGCAGCAATCCATTGCATCTGCCGCAGAGGTCCCCTGGTTTTTCTGGTACCACAGGCTCCATTTGATCCATCGTACAACAATGATCTGTTTGAGCGGATAGGAGTGATTCAGGGTGTCTCTGCATCTTTTTTCCATCTTTAATGTGACATTACAGCAGTGTAACCTTGACACTGCTCCCTTCATTGAAAATCAATGATTTCCACCTCATGCATTTGAGCTGCCGTGAGTCTGAACAGTAAACACAGTCAGTGCACTCAGATTATTATTTTATTTTTTTTTTTGACTGATTTTGTGCTTTGTAAAAGATCTCAATTTCACAGAGCCAATAGTGAAACCTTCACAATGCTTGTTTTGTCCAAACAACAACATGTAATACATTTGTGAAGCTGGAACTAAACTATTTTTACGTGAAAAATGATTTAAATGATTTGCTAAATAGCTGCGAGTTAATGGTATCACCCAGTGATGAATTTTCAGCCGGACTAAGAGGAGTGGTGTAAGCCTTTGATAATTTTATTATAATCATTCGTTTAGTCTTTCTGCTGACAGTAAAAGCATTTAAAGGGGAACTATTGTTTTTTACAACCTGGACCTTATTTCTAGCAAAAAAATACGATCGTTTACTCACCCATATAACTTTTATGCCATGTATGGTTTGTCCACAACCTCAGAATCGGAAACATATTAAGCCATGTTGCAAAAACTCTAGCAGTAGCAAATTACAGGTAAACAAACCGACCGTTGCGGGTGCACGCGGCACTCACAGATGACATCATCCAGGTCAGAGGACATCATCCGGGGTCTGTAGGTCAATCTACAGACCCCGGGTGATGATAACGGGTAACTACAGACTCAACGGGGAATAGCATTAGCGTATCATAACAAAATATATTGGTGAAATTAACGAGTTTCGCGGCAGATAATGTGTTATTTAGAGGTTGCGTCTCGGTGCCCCAGTCACTCCCACTATATGGATATACGCAGATCTAATTATCTCCTGACCAAGTGCAAATGACACAAAAGTTATATGGGTGAGTAAACGATCGTATTTTATGCTAGAAATAAGGTCCAGGTTGTAAAAAACATTAGTTCCCCTTTAAGTCAAAATGCAAGACAGTTAACATCACAAGAAGAATCAGGAATAAAATATGCCAGATAGTATAAGATAATAATCACAGAGGGCCCCATGCTGCCCCCATTCCTCCTGCTATTAATTCTGACCTTGCACTAGTGTAAAAACTAAAACATAGTTACATGGAGCAGAGCAAATATGACCTCTTTCTCTCTTGCACCATCAAATGAAGCATTACAAAGTAAGTAGTTTATTATGAGCCCTTAATGAGGATGAAATAATTAATACATCATCTTCTTTTACCACTTCTGTTTTGCAGCTTTTGCAGCAAGTTTGAAATCTAAAACTACACTGTGCAAGTTTGAGTAGGAGGCTTTTCATATTTACAGTGATTGAAGGTGGAAAGGGAGCACCTCTGGGTAAAATGGTGGCGCCAAAGTATAAATACAAAGCTTATATTGATAACATCTAATAACAATACAAACAGTGTGAAAATAGTTTGAGGAATACTAGGGGCTTCGGTGTTTAGCTGAACAAAATGAATGAATTAAATATCACCAGGGTTGTTAAAGACCAGAGGTATATTTTTAAAGTTTAATATGGTAAGCCTGTCAGTTGGCTCACTCTGCATGACCGAGGGTGATGCAACCTTAACAGACTCCACATGTTATTGTGTGTAATTAAGTGTTGTGGTTTACCACAGAGTCTCTTCACAGCAGTGACTGAATGGCAGCCAATAATGACTGGCAGAATAGGAGAGAGTGAGAAATTTGTGGGGGTGGTGAAGAATATTTTCTCACTTACAGACATTATAAATTTATGCAGTAGTTGATAATTCATGTGCAGTAGTATACGGGTTCATGCAAACATTAAAACTAGATAACTAGCCCACTGGGCAATGCCTTGGAGAAAGCCCTAGAGTCATTCTTCAAGATGATGATGAAAATAAATACTCAAGGCCAGCACGTCCCTTCACCACTCCCTGCTGCAGGTTCACTCCCCTGTGTTTTGCTAAACACACTGGAATACATCAGAATGCAAATCCACAATCAGGAGTCTTCCTATATATAGACAAGGGCATGTGAAAATGAAAGTTTCACAAATCAAAGGAACGTCAAGTATTGTTGTTAAGCTTCTAAAATAGTCAGTATGATCTTTGCACTAATGTGTTGTTTGGTTAAGTAATAGTTTGATAGATGTTTAAGGGCAGTGACACACCAAGCCCATGGTTTCAGCTTACCGGTGTTGGGCTGTTGGTATGACACACCAAGACGATGGACAGCTGCTTTTACCAGAGCTGGGCTTTTGGTAAGCGATTATGGTTATCATTTTGTATTGCACCTTTGGCTCCAGACAGTCCCCTGTCAGTGGCTTTTCAGCTTATCCAACATGTGGACTCGGTCAGGGAGTGCTTTGTGTTTAATAATGCAGTGGCCTGGAAGACAAAGGTCTGCCAGGCCTAGAAGACAGGCCACTGATTCGTTAAATTTTTGCAAATTATTGCAGTGAAAATTTGGTCTGGGGTCAGTCTGAGCTGATTGTTTTCCAGCATGTAATATTTTGGGCAGGCTCTATGTTGGTATGGACTAAAGAGTAACAGCGATGTAGGCATACATGTCATCTGAGCACCGTGGAGTTGAATTAGTTTACAACAGGATGGCTTCAATTCATTGGGGGACTATCCAATTGTGAGCAGAGCTTTTTTTTTTCCCTCTGTATTAGTTGAAACACGCCCCATGATGAAAACCCAAGAACTGAGTTTGGCTACACCTTGTATATACAGTCAATGGGCTATACAAGGCTAGTGAACCAGTGCACGAGAAGAGAAAGAGAAGTGAGAAAAGTGAAGAAATGATCTCTGTTCAGTTCAAAGGGCCACATAGAAGGATACAGTTTGACATCTTTACCTAACATGAATGTTCAAATAAACAAATATTTTGAATGAATAAACTATAGACCAACCGATCATCTGTTTCAGGAGAGGCCAGCTCTGTATGACGGTTTGAAGCTCTTCCTATCTTCTTGGCTTCCCAGCTAACAGTGGCTCTTCTGGTCTCCCCATTTTAACAAATCCATACTACTACCATCCTCTGGTATGAAAACTTATTTCCTCTCATGCAGGCGCAGAACATATGTTCTTAGTTGGCTGTTGGCTCTAATATTTGCAGTGTGTTCAAGTGCAACATTTTGGTCCGCACGCAAGTGTGATGAGGCAACATCACTGTCAGCCTTTGTAACTGTCAGTTCAGTGTGTGTGAGCTGTTAACATAATCATGTTAACATGATTATGTGTAAAAAAAATGAATTATTGAAAACATTCATCCAATATCCAACACCTCAGCTCTGCGCCCAGATGTTTTTTTTACCATTATGATTAAAGCATTTCAGGAATCCAGTTACATGACTGCAAGGTTTTAACCTATTTCAACCTATCATTGATCAACATACACTTACTGCTGCCTTGAGCTGGCTGCAGATATTTAATGAATAGACGGAGAAGACCTTTATTTAGTAGAAAGCAGCTGTGGAGAACAGGTACTGTAACAATCACTTATATTCCCACCCACCATGCTGATCTTTACTCCCTCTCTTCCCACCTTGGTGCATAAAGAGCACACTACTTCCCACACTGACACTGAAAAATGACGTTTGTTTCAGCTGATTAATATCAGCTACTTTATTTATCCTTCACCATAGGCCATTTTCACACAAGAACATTTTGTAGCGAAAAGAGAAGGGCCTGTGTGGATACTAAAGTGAATGATGGCTGAATTCCATTTAGCTGCTTCAGTGTCAGGGTGCTGGTATTGTACACACTGACTCATGGCTTACTGAGGCAGACACAATGTCACAAGTCTGCTTTTCGAATAAGCTGCCAGCTGACTTGTAAAACCCAGTGTCGTGCCGTTTGCTGCTGCATCTTCTTTGGCCTGCGTAACTTTCTCTTTATGTGCAATGCTGATTAATTTAGCATTCCTGCATGTTCTCTGCAAGTCTCTGTTTATACTACAGATATCAAAGAGTGCCGCTACATAATAGAAAAAGCTGCATTTTTTGGCTCCAGAGCAAGGTGCACAAAGGTGAATACATTTCCTTGAACATTCTCTCTTTAAGTCTGAGTGGGTTTCTGCTTGAGGCTCCAGGCAAGTAGCCACTCCATAGTCTCCCACCAGTGGTCACTTTTTAATCCTGTAATCTCTGATTCCTAGTCTACAAAGTGGGATTCAAAGGTTAGAGAGGTAACTTCTGGTTTAACCCTGGACTTCCTGTGTCACGAAGGTGGCACACATTTTACTTGGGTACACTGCAACGTATGCTGCACAGCTAACCTGATACAGAGAAAGTTATGCTCAAAATAACTGCCTACTGACTGAACACTTTGGCTGTCCCTGGCAAGCATCCGTGTGAGAGATAAACCGCGTCCTCCACCGAGAATCTTTATCTTTCTCAGCTTTTTGAGCCATATTTTCCAACTATGGTCTCATGTTATACCGTCTCCCACCCCTTCTATCATTTGATGATCCTGATTACTTCAGAAGGCCAGCCCCTCAGCAGGAGTGTACTCTTGTGTAGGAGGGCACCCTCCTATTCTCTTTGTTGGCAATGTCATGTCATCTAATTGTTATGTATCCCTGGACTATTTATGCTGGAATTGTCATTGTAGTTTTTTAAGCAACACTTAAATAAACATTTAATGGAATACACACGTAATCATAGTCAGATCTACTGGTTCCCTGATTATAATGCGGTGATATTATACACCTTTTAACTTCCACATTCATATGCAATTGTTTGCCAGCTTACCTTCCCAGTATCTCCTGCAGATTTTTTATTGTTATCTTTTTAATTTGTTATAGTTTGTTCTTCTGGTTAGACATATCTGGGTCTAGACCGGTTCATGTTTGATTAGTCATCTGGTGCCAACTCCGTCCAGGAGTTTTTGTCCAATTCACCCCTCCCAACAATCAGGTGAGCAATCCGGTCCCAACCAGTCACAGACCCATAGTAACTGGCCTGATCAATATCAAACATGATTCATTTTAATTTAATTTAAGAGTTAAAACCTGGATGATCATGCCGATACTTTGATAATAGCCAGCCCGATCTGGCACGATCCTTTAAACAATACCCTCTAAGGTGTGTTGCACAGGGGTTTTCAAATCTGGTGAAAGTGTGAGATTAGAGAGATTAGAAAATTTTGTTAGTGTCCTACTTTTAGGCTTCAGGGTGTTTTCATCTGTATTCCTGTTAGTATTATTACCTGACTTGGCAATGCTACCAGCAACACAGAGAACTCTTTTTTTATTTTGTCTTGAACATGTTAGCTCTGTTACTTTAGCCTCATTTCAAAAAGATGGAATAAAGAAAATACTCATCAATTAAGGTGAAATGTGAGGGTAAAAGTTTATCTGTCTCTATGTTTGAAGTCTGAGTTACACTCCTATTAGTCCTATTAGATGAAGAACTTTTAAACTGAGGCTACTTTAGCCCAGGCACACAAGGCTCCATTTCTTCTACTGTACGTAAGCCTGTCGGTGGGCGTTGTGTTGCTGCTAATGCGTTAAAAAGATCCACTCTTATCACCACGATTCCCTGTTTAGTAGACCAAGCGTTATAACATTTGTTACTGCAAATCATGCGAAGCATATCGAGTAATTGTCACATTTTCACCTATAGCTCTTCTTTGCTACACATATGCATACGCACATACGTCCGCACAGGCACACATTTCTTGCAAAGATACGCAACCACTACAGCCAAGAGGGGTCGTTCTTTTGGGTGGCATCCGAACGGGTGGCTGCCGGAGCCCAGGGTGCAGAGCTGCACAGCAGAGATAGCGGTGCTCAAACACACACGCACACACACATAAATGCATACTTACAAATCCCACAGCGTAGTTGACCTCTGTTGAATTTCTGAACTTGAGTGAGGTTGATTGACGAGAAGGGGAGGCATTTTTAATGGGCCTCTCTGGGCAACTCTTTCTGTGGACTGAGGTTAGAGTTTTTTTCCTCCCCCTCAGAAAATACTCCAAGTTACAGCAATTCAGCAGTGAAATAAATTGTGGCAGCAGATAAAACTTCCTGGTTTGAATGCCCTCCTCATTATTTGTGTCCAAAAGGAGTTCATTCTACTTCACCTTTGCTCCACATTTTTGATGTCAGTCATGTGTATGTTCCTGCGATGCAAGCCCACAGTCTTGGTTTCCTGGTTTGGAAAAGGATAAGGCTAATGATAGTCTATATTTATATTATTGGCAGCAAATGCCAGAAATACACTAAAACCAGCAATGCATGAGTCCCTGATGTCCTTAAATATGTTCTCACTCACCCAGGAGGCTCTCAATGCTGACCTGCTGGTCTTAGCCATGCATCACAAATACATATAATTGTTGGTAGTAAACGTTCCTCAAGCAGAAGTTAAAAGTGCATTTGTTGGGAACTATTTTCTGCAGTGGATTAACACACATGTGGTGCACTTTGGATTATTTATAACATCTGAATGGTGTATGTGGGATTGGGTATTATGATCATAAATTAAACAAAACGCTTAAATACTGCAGGCTAGATGTTATACTGTATGTGTAATATTATATTGATCCCTGCAAGGACATGTTCTTTTGCTTTAACTCTCCTGGCAGGTCAGGGTTACCTACAGCACAGCTGAGGTGTGAAGAGATTCACAGCTTGGCTCAAGGACGCCGGAGCACAGTGAATATTTACCAGCGTTCTGAGAGAAACTTTAACATTAAATCAACCCTGCACGATTCTGCAATACAAGTTACTAGAGTATGTATGTGCTGCTTGTCTGTACTGCAGGGATCGATTTTTATTTTATTGTTTTATACATCAAGGTTATATATTTGTTGAGATCTCAAAGGAAGGGAGAGTTAGCTCAAACTCAGCTCGGCTATGATAATTTCCCCCAAGTGAAAGTCTGATCTTATTTCTCCCCTATGATTCACTGACAGGTTTCCTGATGCATTCGGTTCATAGTCTTTAATCTCCACTCCCAAGTCGCATATCAAGCCACAGATGGTAAAAGCGAAATGAAAATGCCACACATTTCATCCAATGACTGTGCTTCGCATTCTGTCTGATATCCAAGCAAGCATGTCACGGACAGCACAGGATCTGCTGTTCTCTGCAGAGACTTTTTGGAAACAGTGAGGCTCTGAGGGGCTTGTGTGAAGCTTGTACAGTATTTCCAGCGTGTTCAAAGGTTATCGTCTATCACTCACGCAAGCAGACGTGGCTTTTTCCACATGCATTTTCAGAACTTCTGTGGCGTCTGAGGAGATGTTCCACACAACTATCACCATAAACGCTTCATCTTTACTCGTGCATGACTTCTCTGTAGAATCCGCTCTTTTTTGTTGCTTCTGCATGCCATGCCCTCCGGAGTTGCGTCTCTGGTGCGAGGGTGATTGAACGATTGATGCGCAGACGTAGACTCAGAGGCTAGTGCACAGCCTCCTCTCCTCTCACCCCAGTGGGGCGTGTTGCTTTGACCTCGACGCTGTTATGTGATGTTACTTGATCGATTTTTATTCCCCAGTCTCATGTTTATTTTAAGAGCTTCAGTGGTTTGTTGGTGTACAACAAGCACGGCAAACACAGCTCCACACACACGGACACCGGTGCTCATTAAGGCTGATACTGGCACACTTTTATGCTTCTGTTCTCCTGTTTCGCTCTTTATTCCCCCTTTTGGTTTAAATCACTTCCATCTTGGTTCCACCGCAAAACTTATCTTGAAGGGTTTGTTAGATGTCCGCTTGCATGAAAAATAGAAAATGATCTCTTCTTTTTATTACTGCAGATTATCTGAAGGGAAAGTTTACTTTAACAGAATGACTTTATCATAGTATTTAACACAGCTGTGACTGATAAGGCAGTCGAGATCGCAACTGAATATTAGCACAGTTTATTTCTAGTCGCGGTTTCGATATATACGCTAATGACGTGTGGCAGGAAAGAGATCCAATGGACGTGATATAACTGCCTGCTGACATTTCATCTTGATATCTGGCATTTCTAATATATTTAGTATGTATTTAGTCATGCAGAGCTCGATGAATTGGTGATAAAAAATAAATTACGTAAGTCAATTATATTTTCTGGAATCAACTGACAGAGCAATAGAAACATTCAGAAACACAGATTAGAAATTACATTACGGTAATTGTTTTCAATATTGTTAGTTTCGTTTCAGTCAGTTCAGTATATATATATATATATATATATATATATATATATATATATATATATACATATAGATATATGATCTTCATCACGTATACTATCTGCTCTTGTGAGGCATAGGTCATCACTAAATATTGATATGAAACACATTCGCCTGTATCGATTGTTTTGATTGCTGCTGGATGAACAAGGCTGCGTCCAGCCGATAGTTTGCTCCATTACGCAGGTCATGAAGCAGCAGTTATTGACACTACGGCAGACCCTTGCTTATTTAAGCCGTTCTAACTCACTTAGGATGAAAAGGTTAACAACGTAATATCGAATTTGCTGTGAGAAAGTCACATCGCATGAGCAGTGGAAGATGATGAGAGAGAGCGAGAGAGTGTGTGTGTGTGTGTGTGTGTGTGGTGGGGTGATTTTGTTTGCAGTCTTTGGGTGCTGTCTAAAACATAAAACAAGCACTGAGTTCAAAACACCTAATGCATATTTCTATTTACTATTTTCTCAAATTAGAGTAGTCTCAGTCAGCCAACCACAGACTGAAATAGCTCAGCATCTATTGGTGTTGCCGTTAACAGCAACCAGAGGAAGACTTTGGTGATGCCATGACTTATCCTCTGACCTCCAACTGTGGTAACTGTGACGGTCCCACGGGGTTTTCACATCAAACCATCCTCCGACCTTTCTGCAAAACTACTGACATTCCCATTATCCTCTGCTTGAACTTTAGCACGCTAACGCACATGCTAGTTTTATATTTGGTAAATATTAAATATTGTGATCATGTTGGCAAGCTAACACTACCCTTTAGGTCAGAATACAACAGAATATAGCGTCACAGTGCTGCTAGCACGGTAGTAGACTGTTTTATTTCCTGGACAGCATATGTTTAGATCAGATTTGCTGTTATTCTTGCCATTCTACATCAAATGATTATATCAGACTCCTGAATTATCGATCTGAGTGCTACGTTCAGAATTCAATGTCACTGCAGGTGCCAGTGCCTCATCATTATAATCTTTCTTTTGTTCTGGTGACAACAAATACAGTGTTTTTCTGACTGTGTTAAACTACTCAGACTATTGGTGTTCGGACTTTTGTAAAATCCAGTTTTATGAGAGAAAAGCAGGAATACCTCATGGTTTGCTTATTTAAAAATTTTACTCACCTCACAGACCTTAACCTTTGCTAGTCCATGATCACACTGGCGTGATCAGATCATGTGAAGTTTTCAAAGCGCTGTAACAAAAAATATTAAGTCACCTGGAGCGCTGCTGTCAACTTCACCGGAAAGTGCAGTGAAAACTGTCAAACTCTCAGACTTTCTCTGTTTGATGTAAAACCGGAGATATGATGGTTTTAATTTCATAGTACAAAAACATTTATCCAGATGTAAAAGTGGGATTGGGAAGGCAGGGGTTGCATTTCTTCCAGTATACATGTTTGTCATTTTTTGTCATTGTACTAAATGGGAAAAAGTGGTCAAATCAGCAGATAGTATGTGTGATGAATATCAGAGAGGTCTGATGTTCAGGCAACCAAGTCAGCTGAAGTGAAAAAAAAAAATAAAATAAAAAATTCAGATCATTTAGGTGAGGTTGTGCTGAAATAAAAGATGCCAAACATGGGTATGGTAAATATTTTTTTTCATGTGGTATAAGTATAAGGGTTAAATGTGCAATATTTATTCAGAAAAGTCATCTAAGGGTTAACAGTGTAACATTAATGTTATTTACTGAAGTGTATAAAGTCCTTCGGTTTCAAAAGAAATTTTTGTAAGTGTAATTAAAGAAGGATTAAAACTGGTTAATGTTGTGGAAATGGCGCGCCAGTAGTAGTATTTCCTCGGTTATGCGTAAGACATGTGTGCAGACAGGCATGATAATCAGGGTATGGATATTCTACACGGTTATTTGTGTGTGTATTCATTTATCTGCGCATGAGTAGATGCATGTGCATGACGGGTTGACACTACCAGAGCAATTACTAGACCTCTGCGTAACCCCTAAAGCCATGAAATCATATTTTACGACTACTTGTGGGGAGGTTGTGGGGTGTTATTGATGGTGGTTGGATGTGTTACGGCCTGGGGTCTTTTTCAGAAAGTCCGCACAGTACAGTAGCTGTCTCCTCTTGGGATGGAGACAGAATATGAGAATATGCATGAGTTCTTTTATAATCTGTCGTGTCCTTTGGCAGGAAGGCAAGGCCGCGCTTATCTCTTCTATGTTCTGTCGGCTGCCCACAAGACACCTGGTACCTAATTTGTTACTGCCAGAGCGGCCGTGACAAGGGGAGCCTGGTTTTAAATGGGTGTGGAGTTAATCATATGGTCTGACAACGCCTTATGTTGAAGACATTTGTATAGTTTTTTTTTTCTAATTAGCCACACAAAGCAAAATCTCCCTCTGGGAAATTACAAACTTGGACTGTATCTATCTGAAGTGATGGAGCTTATCGTAATGTGCTATATGTCTGGCAAAACGTAGATTTTAAATGCCTGTAAGACTTTCTCATAGCGGCATTATCTACTCAGCGAGCTCCTTCCCGTCGTGCCTCAACATAAAGCTTAAAGTCAGAATGATCTTGGGGTTTAATGTCTTAAGCAATAGAATGACCTCCTCCATAATCTCTGCAATTTCTTAAGGTTTATGAAGGAGGGAATATTCCATGTAATGATTTAATGTATCTAAATAAATAGAGATCATAAAATGCCAAACTGGCTTATAAATGGTTATTGGCCGGCTTCGGGGGCGTTGTAAAGAAAGCATCTGTCACGGGTAATATGTTGCAATTTGGCCTCTCCGTGTTGTCACAGAGTAATGCAGCTTGTAATTGATATGAAAACTGTCACTTAAAAAAAAAAAAGAAGAAAAGCAAAGATAAATAGCCTTGCTTAGCCTATATATGTCACAGGAAATATTCTGTGCATAATTTACTTAAGAGCTGGTCTGTTAGGCACCTGACCTCTTCAGTCTTTGCTCCATTGTCCCGTTCATTCAAGAGCTCTAAAAACACCAAATACGCTCCACTGCACTGAATGATCACCTCTAACGGAAAAATCAATGAGCTTTGTCGTTTGTCACTTCTTCTTCTCCTCCTCCTCCTCCTCTTTCCCCCTTCCACTCTCCCCATTTGCCTCGCTCTCCCCTCGTCTAATGGACTGATGTTTTGGAGAGCATTATGAGGCTCAAAATCGGCTCAGCGAGCTGCACACAGCTGCATGGCCAGCTCTATGATGGATATCCCTGCTCTGATTGCCTGAGCTCAGTGCCATATGAGGAATCTCTTAACTGTGGCCCTTACTATTCTGAGAGACCGACGCTGAGATCAGGCTATCTGGCTACTGTAGGGGATCGGCAACTGGATAATGAAACTCTCCTGCAGACAAGCACACAGACGTGCATGTTCATGAGATAGCTCGGGCCACCAACAAGACACACACACACGCACTCTCGCGCAACTGTTCCATGACTGATCAGCTTCTCGCTCTCAATTGCCAGGTCTGGAGGTGGCGGCGGTAAGTTGCGTTGCGCTGTGCTGGAGGAGGGAGTGGAATAGGAGAGGGTGAAAGAGTAATTTCACTGCTGGTTTGTCAAACACCTCCACAGTCAGTCTCTTGCTCTCACAAGCCCCATCACCGCATGAAGAAGCCCCTCTCTGCCGCTTTCCTTTTTATCTCCTTTCTAATCGGCTGCTGGCTTGCATAGCGTCGTGACTGCTATTTTGCACAACATGTGTTATCTTCATGGTGCTATTAGAAATGCATCCGGGCAGTAGGAGATCTAAAAGTCAAGGCAGAGAGGGATCTTTTGAGAAAATAATCTTTATCACACATTTGCCTAAAATGAGTCTCATTTGGGGTAATGGCACAAGGGGCATCGTTTGTGTCGGATTGATGTGTTTGAAACTGATCACACAAAAATGTACACAAGAAAAGCGACGTTTTGTCATATAATCATAGCTCATTTCGGTCAGTAGGCACTGGAGCTAGAGACGTCGCACTATGATTTTCTCTTTATTAGATGGTCTTTACTTTAATGCACTTGCAAATATGCAGTGTCAGTGGTTGACATTCTAACTGCTCTAGCGCCGTTCGCTCGTCAAGGTCACGGCCACTTCAGTTCTAGAGGAGTACAATGTCTTTTAAGAAGTTTCCCTGTTTGCATTATGTCTCCGGTGATTTATTGGAGTAAGAAAACCAATGAAGCGCAGCAGATCTTAAAAAAATAAATAAATAAATAAAAAAACTGGCTGAGAGAAAGGACTCCCACCCACACAAACCACGCCACACCTGCTTCCACAACAGATCTAACAATTGCAGAAAATGAACTGGCAGTCTTAGCTAGTTATCTGTAATGGTGACAGACAGCAGTTGGTCCTTTCTGCTCGCTGTTGAGGTAGCTCGGTTGGTGATTTTCTTTGTCTTCAGAAAGCAGGCAAACAACTGTAATCAGTGTTCGATCTGGCTGTAAATCGTTTGGTGCACTGACGTACGGCGACGTTCTACTTGAAGATGGATCAGGCCACAAAGAAAGGCTCCTTCAGATGTAGTCTTTAAAGTGTTTTCTTATTTGTTCTAGATTTCAGCTGCTAATCATTTTAGTTTGCAGTTTGGTAACTTCTTATTTGCTTTTACTCTTAACACTTTCTCCAGTACACAATATTTTATTCACCCGATGCTTCCATTGCATCATACCTTTTGTAGGGTGTTTTTGTTCACAAACCTTGAGTATGAATGCTACATAATCAATAAGAGAAAATAAGAAGCTGAAATGTCAGTAATGATTATTACACTCTGACCTGTATACTCAGGTAGAATCAATCAAAAATGCCCTTAAGAAAAGTGCATATCATTCCTGATGCCATAACAACCAAAATCAGCGGTTGATTTGTCGCTAGAGTTTACCTTCTGAATAAGACCCCGAGGTATTTTAAATCTTGGGACCATTACTCATTCACAACTTGGAAGGGGGAATCCACCATTTTTTCTGGCGGTGAAGTGTGGCCTCAGATTTAGAGGTGCTGACTCTAAATCCCAGCAGCTTCACACTCTGCTGCCACCCGCCCCAGTGCATCCTGGATGTCACGATGCGATGAAGCCAACACAGCTATATCATCACATAGCAGAGAGGCAATTCTAACAGCCCCAGCATCGTCACTCTCCGCTTCTCTGCTGCACCTTGAGATCTTTTCGATGACGATCACAAACGGGATCAGGGAGACAGTGGCACCCAGTAGTATGGGCGCCCCCTGCTATCGGAGTCAAAAGCCTTTCTCCAGCTCCACATAACAAAAATATACCGTTAGGTATAGATTACCTGTCATTTTTTGTGTGTTTGCTTTAAATGTTTGCCCGAAGCATTAAGTGTAAATATTACAGCTTTGATTCTGTGCCTTGACATTCATTATTGAGTTTTACTAATGGGATTTGTAAGACTTTGATTCATTTTATGCGCTGTTCCGTTTTCATTGTTTAATAACCCCCCCTCCCACCCACTGAGGAGTCAGCGGTTATATTTTCTTTCAACCGCAGCATGAGAAATATCTAAAATCCATTAGAAGTCAGGAGATTTTCTTATTTTTCTCGTGCATCTGTAATAAGAAACTTATCTACATGCAGCAGTCATCAAACCACCTTTATACCTCAGTGTACCAATTAAATAGAACAAGGTGTGTCTGTCAAGATTCTGCCAGTGATTCACCTGTTTGTATCATCGGCCTCAGCAGACTGTAGTTGGGATTCAGATGCAGGGAGACGATTGCTGTGAGTGTGTGTGTCTGTGTGTGCTCTTGTACAGCTATCTTTCTGAGGACCAGTTCGCTTTTTACACCATCGGAGTGAGGACATTTGTGCAAAACGAGGACATTTTGGCCGGTCCTCAATACATTACAAGGACGTTTGAGGGTTAAGACTTGGTTTTAGGGTTAAGATTACAATTAAGTTATGGTAAGGATTAGGGTAAGGGTAAGGTTTAGGCATTCAGTCCAGATGGTTAGGGTTAGGGTAAGGGGCTAGGGAATGCATTATGTCAGTGTATGTCCTCACAAAGATAGCCATACAAATATAAGCTTAGGGTTTCTTTTTAAAAGTTTAAAGCTTGCTAAGGCTTGCTTTTGGGGTAAATGGGTTACGCAGATGGTTAGGGTAAGGGTGTGCATTATGTCAATGGAAGGTCTTTACAAAGATAGCAAGATGAGTGCATGTTTGTGTGTGTGTGCTCAAACAGACACATGTCGAAAAATGTTTTCCCATCCATTTCCTGAAAACTTACCATGACCTCAGAAATTCTATAATTTAGATTTTTGGGGGGTTTGATTTTTGTCCTCAGAAAAAGATTCCCCACAATATGACCGTGTCAACAGATTTATGTCCCCACAACATGAGCAATAAAAATGGACACACACAGAGAGAGAGCAAAAGCAGTTCATCACTTCTAAAGAATAAGTTCAACAGTGTTGAAGCACTAGAGTGTGACAGTGGCTCAGTACTGAGCTGGTTAAAGATGCTGCCTCCCTGCACACACTCAAATACACACACACGTGCACAAACACACAAGGAATACATTACCATCCCAAACAGAAATAGTTCTCACGCGGCTATGATTAGGGTTATAATTCGGAAAGGTGGACACTTTGGGGACCAATTCTAAAAATATTTTCGTCACGCTCTCCCCAGGGACTTTGGTGTTAGGCTTAGGTTGATTTGACCATTTTAAAGCCGATTGAAAACCCATTTCGACCATTGATTATGTGCCACCGCGTGGCTTGAACTGAACGCTCAGACTGGACCGAAACATTTCCTCAAAACGCCGATCTAATGGTTGTCACAGCATTCCAGTTAAAGCAGGATTTAAACAAATACAAACAGCAACACAGAAGCCTTCTACAATCAAATATTCCCCCGGGCAAAAGTATAAATGGAAAACGCACAAGCCTGCGCACACACTTAAACAATTTCTCCGACCCGTGATACTAACAATTTCTCTGTCACAGTCATTGTTAATAAATGCTGTTATCATCTGTCAGCAAAAGGTATGTTGCCTGCAGCTAAGGTAGACATGAAGACAAAATAAAATGTTATTCCCAAACGAAAAGCCCGAGGCAGGCAAAATAGACAGGACACACGTGGCGATAAACAATTTTAAAATATGTTTAATTAACAGCAATACGTCTTCAATCAACACAATCATACCCACGTCTCTATTGTACGACACACATTCATTACCTATGTCTCGTAACAACATCATAGCTAAGGGATAAGATGAAGATTTTATCTGCCATGACTAATGTTATGAGCAATAATGGCAGTTATGTTGTGTTTACACTTTTTGCCAAGCAGGTGGTTTAGTTTTCATGTCTTATCTTTAACCTCAAGTCTATTTAAGTGAACTAAGGTATAAACAAAAGCTGCAATCAGTCCTGAGCTTTGTGTTTCTGCTGGAATTTTTGTGAGCTAGCACAGCTCAGGACATGATCAGATACATGATGTTGTGCAATGTCATCCAACTAAAGTGTGTGTATGTGGAGGGTTTATTATTATTTGTTTTTTTTGTGAGTAAGGACTTTCAAACTGATGATCTGACAGTGACTCTGCTCTACTGATGTCAGCGAGGAGCTGATTTAATCAATGCCGAGTCAGAAGAAATTTAACTGCGGACTGAAATGATTAAATACAAAAATTGAAAGTGCAGTCATTCGCCCTGTGTTTAATGGTTCTAGTCATGTCTTGAAGCTCGAGGCTTTCTTCACAGCCCCGTAGGCCAGCACTGGAGTCTTCAACTGGATGCATGCTGCAACAACTCATTACCGCATACGGGAGGAATTTACAGGTTCAAGCTGCTCCTGCCAGCTCAGCCTTGTCCAGGTTCATCATGACATCAGTGTTGAAAATCCTATGTTACAGACGAGCGGTGTGAAATCTAAAAGAAAATGGTCAAAGGCGCGACTGGGAAAGTCTAATGCTTTCCAGTTTCATTGTGAGAAGAGAAGTGTAGAATCTTGCATTGCAGCAGAAATTCAAGAAGACTCTATTATAGTACGCCTCTACATCCAAATGATAAATCTCTCTAGCTGTCTTAGTTATTATGTTTTTATGTCTTTCGGGACTAAAGGCGAAGGTAGTGTGATATTGTTATGTTGCCACCGAGTCCACAGAGGGAGCATGTCAGAGTGGATGGATCGGTAGGTCAACAGACTGCTGTTAGTCAGCGTTGGTGTCTTTAAAATTTTTATATTCATGACAACAAAAGTCCTAACCTTAACAAACCCAAACCGAGAAGCCTTTTTTTATTTTCAACCACTGTGCTGAAGCCTGAATCCCTGCCACTGACAAATCAGAAAATTCTTGTATTTGTCATTTTAACATACTGTATATTATTATTTAATTTAAAGTACTAGTGGGGGCTGAGATTTGTTGGATGTCTTTTTGCTTCATGGAGGTGCAACGTTAAATTCCTAGAAAGCACCTTTAAGTTTGGCCATAAACAGAGGCTGTAGATTGTAGCCCTTACCGCAGTGGTGCACGTTCGATTCCAGCCTGCGCCCTTTGCTGCGTGTCGTACCCTGTCTCTCACCCCATTACTTTTGATCTCTCTCCACCGACAGCTATCTAATAAAGGCAACAAAGGCCAAAAAAAGAAAAATCAAAAAATTGTCATGGTCACATTTTATTTAATTTTTTTGTCTCATTCTCCTGTTCTCTGATGCTCAGGGGAGTGTGAGTGCCGGGTTACTGTAGTGCAACCCTCTGCTCCGGCGGTCACTCCTCTCTATAGGGGAGCCCCTTTCGTTTTAACTGACGGCTGCGTCAAGGAAAGTACTTTTATTGAACTAATCACTACTTTGTCATTACTGTTAAGTCTTTGCAGTGTGTATTCAAAATGATCTAAGACCTTCTTCAGCCAGATAATATCCTACCCCAATCATGTTTGTGTCACTGAATGGCTCGCTTGGCACCTCGTCATCAAATGCAGTGTGACAGTTAACGTAATAGGCCCGCAACACTAGACTATATCATCTGCCAATTAATTCATCCGATAGAGCCAAGCTAGGGACATTAAATCCCATTCTAATTAATCAGATGCCACCAGGATACTCTGTTACTTGCCTCAAATTTGAAGGATAATTACCCAAATGGATGCCAGTAATTTTTTTTTATTTAAACCTATCTCCTTTTAAATAAGGAAATGAGGCATATTCCAGCACATTTTCAATATGGATGTGACGGATTTACGAGGGCGCTGATAAATCTGGGCCGAGTGGTAACTGGCTGCAAGTGGACATATCTGCATCGGAGTTCTGGTGACCGAGAGGATGAGCTTCACAAGTAGTGGTGTGGAAAGCATACATTTGGAGGCGCTGCCGGGAAATGCAGCTCGGTTTCATATGGGTAGAGCTTATTGTGTTAGATTTTTGTCATTTGGCCTAAGCCTTTAAAAGTAGTCTTGTGGGTCAGGGGGAAGGGAGGAACCCCCATTGAGTTAAAAGAAGACCAGGGACTGAGCTGAATACTAAGGCTCTTGTCATCTCTGGCTCTTACACGCAGAATGAAAGAGGGAGAAGGAGCTTTCAAGTGCATGTGTGAAGGCTGCACTGAGGGAAAAGAAAGGAAAGGAGTGATATTGGGGCAGCGTCAAAGAAAGTGAAAAGGGAGAGAAGGAAATAGTATTTAGACGGACTCTTGTTCGTCTGGTACTCCAGGGCGGCTTTCTGAGCGCTCAAATCTGGCCTTGACTTCATTATAAATAGATCAAAGCTTGTTGCAGGCTGTGCCGTGACTGAATTTTCTCTGCAATATTTGTGCAGTAATTTATTTTTATTGTGCACGATGATAATGACTACAAGCCAGGGCTGTTGAATCAACTTGTGCAGCGCCTTTAGATTCGTTTGCTTTGCCACAGAAACTGAGAATTTTCACGAGCCCGAGCTGCAGCGAGCTAAAAAGCGGATAATTGGAATAATTGATGTTTGCCACGCAGTAGCAAAGCTTTTAAACTTTTGACATGGCCCCACTGTGTCTCACCACTATGCGCGTTCTCCAGCCGCCATCAATACAGACTTTAATAATGAATCAGCTCGACCTGCTCGTGAATCATAAACTACTTTAAGGATTTTGTGGCGAACCTCTTTCCAGGTGGATTTTTAAGTGTGTTCCTGCTAATTGGCTCCCCTTTAAACAACCCCGTCCACTAATGACTGTCTTGCAGGCACAGCTGGAGTGAAATGTAGCTGACACAGGCACAGGGTTCAATAGCGCAGCTCAGGGCGCACACAACAAAAGACTGAACAGTCGCTATTAGATGTGTAAATGGTAAACATCGCTGCAGGCGAAATTAGTGTTTTGCAAATCTTGCTAATGCTGGATAATAAGGAGGCTGCGGTGGCAACAATAACAGCACTTTATTTCATTTTAAATTCATGAGGAGATCTTCTAGATGAATACCATTATTTAAGCAAACAGGAACTCTCAGTTTGGGAAAGAAATATGTTTTGGCACACTCAGTTTTCCTTTTATTTTTGTGAGATAGTTCCGAATACATAGACAGACAGACGGGTGATTGTCCATTTATATTGGGCCACCACAGACCAGCAAAAATACTGAACTGAAGACAGCAAAAATAGAAAACACAGACCACGTCTCTTACATTTGCTCTTTTATTTTTAATAGGAGTAGCCGCAATCGACTCACGGTTGTGCACCACCGACATGATGCTGAGGCTTGTGGTTAGGGAACAGGGGGAAAAAAACAAAAAACGAGAAAAGACGAGAAGAGCGGTTATTTTCCTTTCCCTGGTCATGAGCTGCTTTCTTCACATAAAATACATCCTGATACAAACATATTTTGCATTTATCAAACCACAATTCAATGGTTCATACATCCAGAGTATTATGTGAACTGTTTATGTTTTTTTGGGAATTGAATGAGACATGAATAGAAAATACATCAACCATTTGGCACAATCTGTAGATGTATAGGTGGGCTTCTGAAAAACATGCCATTGGTGATTTATGTAACCCATTCAGGATATCCAAAGCAGGCCTAGAGCTTGCATGGGTCTGCCGCGTTAAAGGTCCAGCGTTACACCATTACTGGCCTCACATGCATGAGCGAGACCTCGTCTGAAGGCAGCACACCTGACTAAAACTGAATCCAGAGTTATTTTCGAGGTTGGAAAATTACAGCACCTCTGCTGTGACAGCTGTCAAAGTTCTTGACTCGAAACTGAACGGGGAAAGACTTTCATTTCCTACCATTTCAGAGCTTCTGTCCACTCTTACATCTTCCCATATAATTATTTATATATTTATTACCTAGTGCATACTTCATGAAGACTCGCTCTGGTGAATTGTTGAAATATATAACGTTGCGGATCGTCAACAATTCACTCATTGAAATTCTGAGTCGGTGATGGAGGTTGTGCTTATTCCCCCATAACATGATTAATCTATAATGTTACCTTGGGCTGTGTATTTGGAAGAGGGAGAGACATGCTTATTCACCTCTAGTGCTGCAGACACTTATTGCTATTCCCTGCACATTTCTTTCTTGACATGAATGGATTTTCGACTTGTCTCAGATTTAGCCCTCCTCCAAATTGGTGCAGGGGCTTCGTACAACTACATCCAGGATCACGACGGGATGGACAGAGCCAGGTGCACTATGACAGACCCTTCGGTCAGCTCGTAATGCTAAAGCGCGATGTCTAGCTATTCAACAATAAATGAAGCAAACCAGTTTTAAAGCACTGCATTCCCTAGCACTAAGGATATTAGTTTACTATATGCTAGCTGCTGCATTAAGTGGTCTAATTATGTTGACTTACAGTGCATTTGATTGCATGCAACTATCTCTGCCCAGTTCCTTCAGTAGACCTTAGATATATTAGGCTAGGGGCTAATGAAGTGATTAAACTCTGCAGCACATCCTCAGATTGGGGCTCCGTGTGCTGTAGTACTTTATGTACAAGGATAAAGGTGAACACAACAGCTAATCACAGTTAAATAGACTTCTATTCTTGGACTCAAAAGTGCCGAATGTATAATAGCGCTACCTGAACAATAAGTCAGGGTCCATGAAGACAGAGACTATCTAAACAGGAGCAAAGTACGTGTAAAACAGTGATCATTTTACAAGGAGCAATATGCACTGCCTCAAGCCATGCAAACAAAAATAATTTAGGATTAAACCTAGTGATGGAAGTCTTCAGGTGGAGCAGAGGACCCAGGATGCCAAGTCACTGTTCTGTCGAAACAATTGATCACATGAGAGTCGTGCTGTTGGATATTGTTTAGAAAAGACAAGTTACCCAGAGAAGAAAGGCACATGTAAGAGGTCAGCGTGGAACAGTGGCACTTAACTATTCATGACTGACAGCAGGGTTTGGCTCTGATAATTCTGAACGTGACAGCTTCTCTTCTTTTGCAATCACAATTTGGCCTTGTTCCCAAAAAGGAGGAGGAGTGAAAGTCTGTCTTCCCTTTTCACTCCATTGCTCACGGCCATAAACATTAATGACTCCGGTCTGTGCGACAATGAAATACCACCTTTGTTGCTGAGAGCAGGCGTGACCTAGCCACCAATGTCTCGGTGACTGTTTGCAGCACTTTTGAGACTAAGCTATGTTGACACCCGTGGAGGTGCGTGGGGGGCACTCTAGAACTGAACCCGAAGGGACAAAAGACTGACGGACGAGGATTTTTAAGTATTTGGACGTAGTGGTTAGAGGGTGTTTTTGGACCAAAATACAAAGGCAGTTTGAATCAAAGGCATAATGAACTTCAGAACAGGACTGAGTATCTATTGTATGGCCTACTTTCCATGAAAAGGGTATTCTGCATATATATCAAATCTACTTACTAATGCATGGAGCTCACCTACCAAGGCCGCATAACACACTTTGCCATTCATTCACATATCACATAAATACCGCTCTATATGCAGGGAATAAATATAAGAGGACACACACAATGTGCTTTCTGTTTTATAGCATATGGTGATGGCTAACCGATGTACATGTCCTCACCAGCTTTGGCTTGTTTCATGGCAGCTCCCCTGCAAACAAGAAAGAAAACACTTGATACAACAATTTTGCTGAACCATAGATAATCTTATTTGATAATGTTGTTTTTATTTTGTTTGGTTTTATGAATTTAGCAAGTGTTAATCTTTCTTTTTTTTTAATTACTCATCATCTTATCTGTATAAAACATTTGGCTGATTTATTGCACCTTACAGATGATGCGATGCCCATTCTTCAACCCAGACAAACGAAGAGAAAGAAAGAAAGAAAGAAAGAAAGAAAGAAAGAAAGAAACTGATTGGCATCACAAGCAGTCGCAATAAACACCAGGCAATACAATGCACAAATCCTTTTTGAGAATGAAATGCCGGTTAAGCGTCAAGTTAAAATGAATAATTTATTGACACAGCAACATATTGCTTCATACATCAGTGAAATTAAGAGATTTAGTCCTCGGCTGGGACTGTGATGAATTTTTTATGGTGTTTTACATGTCAGTCAGCTTTAAATCCAAATCTCAAGGTTAATCTTTCTGTTTTGATCTCTCTCAAATGAGTCCAGATTGATATACTGTGTATATAGGACTGTAACTGGCATCAAGGGGCAATAAATAAAGCTTAGGGTATGTTGCTTTCCTTGTTGCCAAAGCTATTGCTTCACATAAACTCTAATGTATGTCAGTAATAAATGGGTTAGCATTTACCAAATATTATATCTGCTGATTTCCCCTCTTGAGACACTCGAGTGTTATTGGCACAGTTTGTTATCAAGAGCAATGCGTTGTTAAAAACCCTCCATTTTTTTATGTAAATGAGACAGAAAATGATGGAGCAATTAAGGCTCAACATTACGCATGCATGAGTCGTTTGGAAAAGATGGAGATGTTTTGATCTACCACAGCTGCACTATCCGAAAGTGGCCAGCGGGGGCGGTGTGGGGTTTTACAAAAACTTTGAAGGCGTGTAAGTTTATTCTTTGGCTGCAGTGAAAATCCAGACGGTGATACTGAACTTTTAAATTCAATCGGTTGCAGGGTGTGTCCAGGGTTGTTTTCCTAATCATCAACTGTTACGTCTCCTGGAAAGAAATAAACATCTTTAGTTGGCTCTACGGTTTTCATGTGCGGTTTGGTGAAAGGAGCTGTCCGCTGGAGGTGGTGCTGAAAGTTTGCTCTGTGCGCCTCTGACAGACTTAACCAAACAATTAAGAGATATTTCCGTTTTTATTACAGTCACGAGAAATATCCTTTAATTGTAAGATTATGCCTATCTAGAAACACCGTCTCTGCCAAGATTTCTTCTCCTTCTTTTCAGCTCTTCTCACGCCGGGTGTTTCTCAAGCACTGTGAGGCGTTTAACCGCAAGAATTACTGGCACACTGTAGACTGTAGACAAGCGTGTCCTTAACATTATCCACAATCCTGCTATTAAAAACAACACCCACGGCGTCAGTTTTGCAGAAGCGATGATCAATTAAACGACCAAGGGAAGCGGCTTTAAGGAAACAGGGATATAGGCTATTTCGCGTTTGCTCCTCTACAAAACGCTCCTGCGTTAACTCGGTCCAGCTGTTCTCCCGGTTCAGTCCGGCGTTGTTGCTTTGAGTCACGTCTGTCCCTCACCCGTCAGCCCTCTCCGAGGATCACGGCGTGTAAATCCCTTTCTCTGCCACATCGGCTGCGCTCCGTCGCCGCTGAAGTACGGTGAAATGTGGCTCCGCCGCTTTGCTCCCTCACATCTCCCACGAAAAAACGCCAAGTTCTCCAAAAGTAAACCGCGTCCTCAAAGCGAGCCAAATCTGTAGGCTGAGCTTGCGCGTTTGTCGCGTTCGTTTTTCTTGCCGCCAACCGGCGCAGTGGCTCTTTGGAGTTTTTGCTTTGCCCGTTGGAACCTCCAGTCATGTGTTTTAATTATCGGCTCTCCACGCGTCTTTCTCCAGCTAGTCCAAATCATTTCTAGCCGGCTTGTCGGGACAGCAGCCGAGTCGTGAAGTCTCTGCAGTCACGTGATTGAGACGGGACTGGAGAGTGTTTTTTTTTTTTTTTTTTCTCCCCAAGAGTGTGTATGTGAGCGTCTCTCCGTGTGTAGTTAGAGGGGTGTCCCTCCTCCGCATTTTTGCTGCTTGCCATGCTTTAGACGCCGGAGCGCAGGGAGAGAGGCGAGAGTGAGAGAGGTAACGCCGGTTTCTCTCACCGGGCTACCTGTCTTTTCAGTCTCACCTCGGGTCCACGTCGGTTCTTACTCGCATTTTTGCACCCACCTTCCTGTGGTCTGCTTGTTTTTGTTGGTTAAAAAAAAAAAAAAAAAAAGAGAGAGAAAAAAACTGTGGTCATTTGTGTTGGGTTTGACGCGGTCTGGTCTGCTATAGGAGGAGGATCGCTTCTGTTTGGCATTGGGTTTTGATCGTCTTTTTTTTTTTCCTTTCCCCTTTTTTTCTTTGGTTGCTCCATTTGGACAGTATAGGACAGTCGAGCAGAGCTTGGATGAGCCGCCTCACTGAAATCCCGAGATGGAGTTGCTGCTGATCTGCCTTTCCCTGTGGATACTGCAATGCAATTCGGCCAAAGCGGACTCAATCATTCATATCGGTAAGCGTCCGATAAAACCACACTGTTTGGGTTAGATGGGTTTAGACAGAGTGCGGGAATAAAGCTCAGCCAGCTCATACTGCGTTGATCACAGGATTTTGGTGAGAGGGCGGGATAAATAGTCTATTCAGCTTGCATCCTGTGTTTAAGGAACACTTTGGCTCTCAAACGAGTTGAAAAGTTGGTGTTTTGTAAACGTCCATGCCTCTCACCTTTGCTGCCACGTCTGTTTTGTTATCATGTGTTGATATTATTTATTTATTTGCACGTTTTTGCAGATATTGGTCTCACTTTTGCAGACCACTGCAATCGTGTTGGCTTCAGATCTAAACCTCATTACTGCCGGCCTTTATATTGCAGTCCTGTGTTCAAAACACGGATTACATTACGCAGAAAGGCCTGTTTCGTTTACGCTTTGAAAAAAATGAATTTGGTAAATGCCCAGTACCCAAATAGCTGTGGCTTTTTTAGACCAAGCTACCTCTTGTGTACCCGACAAGCCTCAACTTTCACCGGAACGTGACTGCAATGTCAATAGCGAGACAGAGGGAATGTCAGTGGAGTTTCGTTTTACAGATGCAAAACGCATAGAGCCTCTTTGTACCCAAACTTCAAACCAGAGCTGCAGAAACGGGGGGGGGGGATGCTCTAAAGTCTCCACGGTGTTAAAAAGGGTCTAATGTTAAACATCGCGTTCTAGTTTTTCAGTTTTGAAATACACGCATGCTCGGATCCAGCGCACTTGGCTGAATAGCTGCCTTGATTTGTGAGCTATTTTTTTTTTTCTCCAGTCACACAGTCACGTACACACTCATAATGACTGGCATTTTAATCTCAGATAAAAATGTCAATGTCACTGTGAGCAAATTTCGTCTCGGTTCTCCTCCGCTTCAGCTTCTACTGCTGCTGCTGCTGCTGCTGCTCACAGTTTACTGCAACAGTCTGGCAAGCAGCAGGTGCTCTGTCACTGGCTTAATACAGCGGTGGGACTCTATCCAGATAATATTGGCTGATACCCGTATAACGTCAGGGTACCCCAATTATATTTCCCCTTTCCTGAAACCCTTTTCAGTGATATATGCGCACTCTCCATAGCAGCTGATGGCATTTTGATAAACAGGGAAAGGGAGGGAGGGAGGGAGGGAGGGGGGAGACGCTTCAGTATGCCTCATATGAGGCCCAGCGTGCTTAGTGGGTAGGGTGTAATTGATCCGTTGGACATTATGGACACTTCGAAGTTTGGTTTAAGGTTATTTGTCATGTATGAGATGAGACTGTTCGCTCTCCATGGTACTGAAATCTCTCCGTAGCGCAAGAGAGACGCGCATGCAGCATAACTTCAGGCGTAAAAAGTATAAAAATTCAATTCCACTGCAGTTTTTCAGTTACGCATCACATTCACAGTCTCCGGAAAACAAAAGTATTACACAGTTATTATTGTTTGCATTGGTGATGCTTTAACAATAATGACGTAATTTGCGTCTTCCAATTACGGTGTGCAATCATGGTTTATCTCTTTGGTCTTTTGTCGCTCTTCGAATGACATATTATTCTGTTCAACAGGTGCCATATTTGAGGAAAATGCTGTGAGAGATGACGAGATTTTCCAACTTGCCATATCAGATTTGAGTCTGAACGACGACATTCTGCAGAGCGAGAAAATCACCCACTCTGTGAAACTTATAGAGCCTAACAACCCCTTCCAGGCTGTGCAGGAAGGTAAGCGCATAAAACCCCCCTGTATAATTTTGGCACTATGTGCTTCCGCCGGGCACGTTAGGAAGGAGGTCTTCTTCACGTGTTCGTGATTGTGTTAAGATCATGCAATAAGTCCGATATTTCCTACGTGGAAGCCTCGGCTGTCCTGATCCTTTAAGAGAGTGTTCATTCACATGTTGATGAGATGGCTAATAGAGCAGGCAATGATGATGATTTATGTGCCTCTGTGAGTGAGGGAAATGGCTGTGTGTGTGCGCGCGCGCGCATGCGTGTGTGTGTGTGTGTGTGTGTGTCGCCACCTGCAAAGCGCTGTGCCAATGTACCAAAGCAAGGTGTCTTCTGTGGTTGAAAAGCTAGGTGGAAGCATTGAGTTAGAGCACAGCAGCTGAAGACAATATGTGAAATGAAGAATCATTTCAGGATGATCGACTGCTGCACCAATTGTCAACTTATGTAATCGAAATTTTCTGGCTTTTAATGTCTCTCTGAATGAGCGCCACAGTCATCGTTCATGCACATTTGTCGTCTTCCAGCTTTTTCCTTGCAGTGTTTTGCCTGCCACAATCGGGTACCGTAAGTGCCCAGAAGGCAAAAGCCTCCACACATCAGACAGGAAATTAGCAATAAAACTATTTTAGCCAAGGTTATCTCTCGTAGACATTGAAAGCTGGTTCCATATACTACTGACTGCAAAAGGTGATTAAAAATTCTTCTGCTCAAATGAATCATTAAGATTTTAATAGGTTCCTAGGGACCTTCAAAAGCTGTTTATGTCCCCTGCACTTAGTTACCAGCCTGTACTTTTGTCCCCAATTGCACAGAGGCCCCGGTGACTCATTGCTATTCATAGTGCCCCTGACAGGCACAGAAAGATGATAATATGTCTTGCCTTTTGCTATAATTATCCCGTGTCATTTAGCTCTGGTCCTTAACAATGTCACAGATATCTTGTATTCCATTTCGCGTAGCCTTTGTAAGCTTAAATCCTGATGAGGCTGACATGAAGCAGACTGTCATTTGGGCTCTTTAAATAAATGAGAAGTATACAGATATTCTTTTTTTTTCAGCTTGTTGCTGCATAAATAAGATGAAACTCAGATGTGTGACCTTTGTAATTCGTCATTTGCGGTTTCTTGAGACACAAAAGTGTACTAATGTATATAAATTAAACTAACTGGCTAGTAAATCATCTGGCAGTTGTGCTGTACTCTAATTACACTGCCTGGCCAAAAAAAAAAAGTCGCCACCTGGATTTAACTAAGCAAGTAGGTGCCTCCTATTGGTTAATTACTGCATGGGCGATTATCTTTCAGCTGGCAACAAGTTATTTAACCCCAACTGATGCAATGAGTAGCTTCTCATTTCTTGAACAACCATGTTGAAAGACACATCCTGTGGTTGTGGAAAAGATGTTAGTCTGTTTGAGAAGGGTCAAATCATTGTCATGCATCAAGCAGAGAAAACATCTAAGGAGATTGTAGAAACTACTAAAACTGGGTTAAGAACTGTCTAACGTATTATTAAAAACTGGAAGGACAGCGGGGAACCATCGTCTCTGAGGAAGAAATGTGGTCGAAAAACATCCTGATTGATAGTGAACGGCCATCACTTAAGCGTTTGGTCCACACGTACAATGAAGGGAACTCAAGGGATTGGGACTGAACAGCTGTGTAGCCTTAAGAAAACCACTAATCAGTGAGGCTAACCAGAAAAAAGGCTTCAGTTTGCTAGGGATCATAAAGATTGGACTCTGGAGCAATGGAAGAAGGTCATGTGGTCTGATGAGTCCAGATTTACCCTGTTCCGGAGTGATGGGGGCATCAGGGTAAGAAGAGAGGCAGATGAAGTGATGCACCCATCATGCCTAGTGTCTACTATACAAGCCTGTGGGGGCAGTGCTATGATCTGGGGTTGCTGCAGTTGCTCAGGTCTAGGTTCAGCAACATTATGTGCCCAAAGATTGAGGTCAGCTGACTACCTGAATATACTGAATGACCAGGTTATTCCATCAATGGATTTATTCTTCCCTGATGGCCCTCAAACTGTGAAAGAGTGGTTCAGGGAGCATGAGACATTATTTTCACACATGGATTGGCCACCACAGAGTCCAGACCTTAACCCCATTGAGAATCTTTGCGATGTGCTGGAGAAGGCTTTGCACAGTGGTCAGACTCTCCCATCATCAATACAAGATCTTGGTGAAAAATGAATGCAACACTGGATGGAAATAAATCTGGCGACATTGCAGAAGTTTATTGAAACAATGCCACAGAGAATGCGCTTAGAGTGTGTGACCTTTTTTTGTGGCGACATTTTTTCAGCAATACAGTCATAGACAGAGTTTTACACCTTCTCTTGGCGAAGAATGTAAATGCTGGCATCGCACTAATTGTCTTAAGAGTAGTTTCATTTGACTGTGCCCTAGACAGTATTTTAACACAGTGTGTGAAAGCTTAATGACACAAAGAAGCTGTTGATGATGCTTTCTGTCACCGTGGAGCTTGTTATTTCCCTATTGAAAATGATTCAGCGTTCATTTCCTCTGATTGAACTGCCTTTCGTTAGCCTTGATTGGGTATCATTTAACATCCTTAATTATTGTTTACAGCCAGGCTACCGATAATCAAATATTCACAGAAGTGGGTGATTAGGGGGCATTCAGTTTCTCCAAAGAGATTGGGGAATAATGTGCAGTCGATGACGTGAGGATCAATGGGTGGCCTCAGATTATTGCGCTAGACACCAGGCAGGGTGAAGAGACAACCGGGATAAGCTAACCTTTTGCTCTGCTCTTTTGTCTGCTGCCATCCCACAGTGAGTGGCAGTCAGGACCTTGCCATGGCATGACAAAGAGGGACGGAATAAAGAAGGGAGGGGACGGGAGGGTGAGTGAGGTTGAGACGATAGAGGAGACGAAGGATACAGTGGAAGCAGGCGGCTAAATTAAGGGTGGGGAGAGCAATGAGGAAAAGAATAACCATGAGTCGCAGCAACAGTGGTGGAAAAATTGAAAAGAGAATTGTGATAAAGACCTGAATAAACATGAGCAGAGGGGACCTAAGCTGGCAGGGAGGTGATGAGGAATATAAGCCAGCGCAGAGAGGAGTAGTTGCAGCGTCATGTTTGTCCTTATTTGGCTTCCTTTGTCCTTGCGCCGGTGGAACGTATATTAACAAGGATGTCACACAGACACCATGCACACTCAACTATTCAGTCCTCCCACGCTCTTATCATTTAAAGATGACAGCTCAAGGCTGGCTGGATATACTGCCTGACCACACAACTGGCAGATGCTGTCCTATTTATGGGCAGGAGAGCCTGAACAGGGTGATATCAATAGCGGGAGCCAAAACTGTGAGGAATATGCAGCTCATAAGTATTGATGCCTGTCAAGGAAATTATGGTTTGGACACCCCATCGTCTTGTGATACTGTCACAGGAGAAAACAGTTATAATTGCAAGTTGTAAACCAAAGCAAAGTGGACGAAATTATGTACTTTAGATTATACCTAATCAAGTTTTAAATATAGTTAGGTAAGTGTCAGAGCATGGCTACAGCACATATAGTATGTTCACATATCTTGAGATCTGTGACCCCGGTTTTTCCACCATCTTTTAAAACCTTGTCCTCTTGGGCAAATAAGTATAGGCCTAAATAAAAAAAAAAAAAAAACGCCTCTAACTTCTTCCTATCATGCATTTTATTCAGAGGAAGTGGCAGAAAGAGAGCTTGCTTGCTGTGCCATTATGTAAATCTGAACATATGCATATTTCAAGAAACGTTTAGCCTCTTTAGGCGGATCCTCCTTTTTCCTCGTAGCTGCCGTGTGACCATTTGTTGGACGCGCAAGATAATGTTAACATCTCACACAAAAGAGCACAATGCACCGTAACACAAATAAGATCGCTCAAATCACCACTCCCGCAGGTGTGTAGTCGGAACAGCAAGTTATAACAGGAGTCTAGGTCGTGACAGCAGCTCTGTGAGGCGCAGCTTGGGCAGTATGAGACAATGTCAGCACGCCGGAATGTGCCAACAAAGGCAACGCTAACATCCTTACATTTAGCAAGTACACTGTGCTGTCAGTTCATCATATTAGCTTACAGCGTGTTGAAACCAAATCTGACAAGTGACAGCATGACAGCTTGGATGCTTGCATGCTAATAACGGTAAAGCTTAGGTTTAGTAGATGTAATATTTATCATATGTGGCTGTGGTTAAATTTGCACCAACAAAACAAAGAAGGTCATCCTGCCAGTCAATAAGGTTCATCGTCAATGAATGGCACCGTGAATACTAATCTGGACCAAAGGGGTTTTATGGCAACATTATAAGGGTAATTACTCTGTCTAAACATAGGGCTAGAGTCTACAAATTCATTATAACCTCAGCTTCTTGCTTTCAAACCATTATGCGCCGCCTTTGTAGCAGTGCTTTTAAAATGCATTTTTATGACGTGTTCATATTGTTCTATGAAGCCCCTGCAGGTTCTGTTTCATTTTAAAGATTGCATTTAGAACAAAGCAGGCAGAAAACATAACCATCTGGCCACAGTAGAGGGAAGTAGTAGTAGCAGAAGCAGCTCCTCTAATGTGCAGTAATTTGTTGAGTGTTCTGTCCCACTGAGTCCTTTTCGCACACCACACCACCAGTGACCCTCTATTTTCATCTAACCCCTGCCAAGGTAACGTCAAGGAGGATTTAATTCTTTGCCCTTTATGTCCCTGTAAGCCAATAGTCTTTGAAGAACTTGCGGTGCAGTCCTGTTTTCTTTTTCCTTTTTTTCTCCTTTTTCTTTCCTCAATCTGTAACAACAAAATAATTGTTCCCTTGGAAGTGCTGGCATGGCTAATGCAATATTCTCCATCTGATTTTCTGGTCCTGATAACTCATTACTCGCTGCGCTCTGATCGTGATGCAATGCTGCCCTTTCACTATTGTTGCCCCGTCGAATTTAATAATGCTGCATAAATCTTGGTAATAGATTTGTTTGTGTTTTTGTGTCTTTTCATCGGCTCGGCACAGAGGGACGATGATCAGGCCATTTCACCAGCCCCGGTTAATTACCCAACAGCTATTTTAATCCGTCATAAGCCCTTCATTGGGCCGTGGAAAGGCTGCTGCTAGCTTAATCAGCTAAGTGATGTTTCAGAAGTGGTTTACCTTTCATTTAATCCCTTCTCAATATAAGGGCCACTGCCCAGCATCTACGTGGGGTTAACCTTAGGATGGTTTGAAAGCACAGATGCGAGCTTGACCAAATCATCTGCAGAATCACTATGGCCGTCCTTATTTACATTATCGTCCACAATTTATTTGACTGTCCAGTGTGTAAAAGCATTAAAAAATGTCCCAATCAATCACAACTCATAGTGCCCAATGTATCTGCACTACTTTCTACTAATAGCCACAGAATGCTATATTTCTCTGTTCATTGAAGCGAAAATTACAGTTGTGTCATTCAACAGCTGTCGGTGAAGATACAAAATGACGCTGATAAATAAGTGTCTGAAATCTCAATTTGCTGTTTGCCTAATGAGTGAACTAATGAGTGAGCGTGTATTGCGCAGCAGCGATGAATAAGTGAACAAGGGTGCAATTTTGGGCAGCTTGTTCTGCCACCAGCATAGCAACCGTTACTGGCAGAGGTCCACAGCAGATTAACTGGCATTGTTGCCGCAGCGTCGTGAAGGCTTCAAATGATGACAAAATGGATATTGCTCAAGCGGAGCGTTTAATAAACTTCTGCTGCCATTTACACAGACGAAAGAAAACAGCGGCTAAAAAAATGTGACCTTTCTGTTGCATTGCCTAAATCATTGTCAAGTTGTCGGAGGAACACACAGATCAATTCATGCATTTCAAAATAAAGCATTTCCTGCTAATACCTTTCAAAATAAAGTTATTTCTAGGCATTATGACCAAACAGAAAGAACTACATTAATGTAGCTAGTGAATTTAAAACAAATAATTCACAACATCCTCCTGCCCGATGAAATACTGTTCATTACATTATCATTTCAGTACAGTAGGTCATGCAGCTGCACTTGTAGATTTTTTTGAGAAGACATTTCACCACTCATCCGAGTAGCTTCTTCAGTTCTGAACTGAAATAAACTGAACAGGACTGAAGAAGCTACTCGGATGAGTGGTGAAACGTCTTCTCGAAAAACTCTTTTGGAAAAAACTTTTTTGGGTACATTACTTAACCGATGATATATCAACTGACCAGGTCTCTTCAACAGACTGCCCATTGCAGTACAGGATCGAATGAGTCCATCTCTTCCTGGAAAGAACTCCTAGCCATTTTCCAGGTCTCCCCTGGCACGTTGTCCTCTCTGAATAGGATGACATCCCTCGCCATCATCCAGCATTTTGTCAGATTTGAGACCGTGCAAATATTGACAGGCTTCTTTTATCTACTCCCCCAAATACATTTGTTGGAGCGTCATCTGTTGGTGTGCTTTAGTAGAGTTTAGTTTTTCTATAATCAGCTTAATGCTCATCAGGTCGGTCTCCGTAGTAACCGTCTGCTGTAGTAAATAAATGCTGGACTAAGCTACCGAGTAGATGAATTACTGTTGTGTTTCCTTGAACTGCTGGCTTGCCTATACTTGGTTTCTCCTTGAGTCCAACTAATTTGACAGTCTCAGTTTCCTTGCTAATATACAAAGATTCATGAACCAACTGTTGTTCCTGTAATGTCACTGTTTTCCAGTTTTTAATCTTTTTTTTTTTTTGTCAAATGCAGTTTCAGTTTTTCTGTCCTCCAACTTTAATGAAAGCATGTCAGCACGTTGAGATGTGCACCGTTCGCACAAGAAGATCACAGAGGATCTTGCATTCCAGATATACACAATGATTGGCATTTTACTGCTGGTCTCGTCTACCATATAAGAAAAGCAGATTTCTTTATCCTTCGGATTTTGGATGGGGCGAATGAACGCCGTGAAAAAAGAACACACACTTAAAATGGATGCCCTGCCTCCAGATTCTGTTACGGCTAGTTTTATCTTGAATCTGTGCCATCCTGCTCGGTTCGAGCTGCTGATCACACGGAGAGAGAGAGATGCCTACAGTGCGTTGCTGCTGGGTCTCTGCATTTGTTATGCAACCGTGCAATAAAGAACGTGTGATTAACAGTATATCAGGGGGCTTGGATGTGTTGATTTTTACCGGATGTGTCTATTCAAGTGCCCTGTTTTGTGTGTTATGGAGCAGTGTGCTGAGCTCTGTGATAGCCCTCCCTGCTAGCTGTGTACTGCACATTTCAGTATAGTCATTCTTTAGTCTGTCTGCTTCTTCATGACTCAAAATATCATTTTTTTTTGTTGCCCAGGTCATCTTCTAGTCAGTTTGCACCTGCTATGTGACTGACAATGCAGTTCTGTGGATTATACACAACAGTAGTTCTACAGTACACTTGCATCATTCACACCATACAATGTGGAGGTCACAAGGGATTTTCTATAGGGCCTGGTGTCTGACAGACACACTAAAGAATATTCCTGAAGCTTTCTTTAAAATGGCCCGTGTCAGCAATGTCTAGCAACCGCTGAGCAGCACCTGCTAGAGAGAGAGCAGAATACAGAAAGGTAGAGACACAGAGAGGTCAAGACTGTTAAATACTGGAGCTGCTTAGTAGGCCCGCAGGTTTTGTCCTCTGTGCCGCACAGGAACAGCTGGTCAGCGCCGATCTCCTGTGGTGGGGTACTTCTGTGTCACATAGCCTCGACATCTGCACCATATATCTCATTTGGCAGTTCCCAGACTCTACTTGAAGGAGCTCTGAGACATTTATGAGGATCCAGTTGTTTAGGGAAAAAAAAAAAAAAACTCTTAAGTCTTTGAAAGTGATTCTCGCTTTGCAGTCAGAACGTCTGTCTGTTGATTAACGTCTGGAAAACGCGTCAAATCACTGAAATGCCACATCTGATCTGTATTCAAAGAAACAATCTACAGCATGCTAAATGTCACCATGCGCAGATTTTAGTAATCTTTTAGTTTACGGTAAACAGGGCCGACCTTGTTTTGATGTGTGGAAACAAGCTTTTGCAAAGTTCCACAAATGCATAAATTAACTTGCTGAGTGAGAGAGAGCGGGGAAGAGCGAGAGAGACTCACTGCGTTTTTGGGTTATCAGGAAATGTGGAAGTTATGTTTGGTGTGCATGCAAAGCAATCAGAATTACTGTTTTGCTCTAATTAGAGAGAGTGGCAGTCATGTTGGGTCTTTGTTCGCGTTGGCATTCATCACACTCCCCGTTTGTGCCTCAGTGGCAGACAGCTGAGGGCTGACTTCAAAGTATTTTGATCACTTTTCACACTGGCATGTTTGATTGAGGATGTTCTGCAGGGTCATTGTGCATAAGGCTGACTGATGGCTTCTGGGTGGTATGATTGCTGTCAGTCTTTGAAGGACAAATGCGGGAAAAACACATTTAAAATGCGGATGCATCTGGTAATTGTATGTAAAAAGTGCATGCAAGTCTTCATAGAGGTTTGACAGTTTTGATTTCTAGTTTTGGCAACAGAGGATTTTATTTGTGTCATTTCATACTGTCAGACGGTGACATAAAACTAGCAAGCAATCCTGTGATCGTTGTTTAAAAGACATTTAGCACCTGTATTGATTTTCCAATTTGACAGCACCATATGACAAATGGCTGAAAGCGCAAAAAAAAAAAAAAAATACATCTATCAGTGCGCCTGCACACATGCCACATATAATTCTACAAGCAGCCTGTTATACATGCTGATGAACACACAACACATGTATTCCCTGTCGTAAGTCTCAGCTACATGTCTTATTCATGTTCCTACCGTCTCTGGTCTGACAGATTTATAACGAGCTGCAGAGAACACTGTGACAGATGTTAGTGTTTTGCCACAACCCCAAAACACCCCCAGGTGCCACTGGGGATTGGCCATCAATACTGCTCTACCTGTTAGAGCGCGAGACAGACAGAGTGAGGGTTAGACATGGAGAGAGAGAGCGGGACGGGTGGTGGCCCAGAGGAGATGTCCTGTCCAATCAGACTGATGCTGATGAGGCCCTTGGCCTCTGTCCGTTGTGATACATCGCAGTCCCACGTGTTACTAGTATCATTTCTCTATGTACACACTGTTACGCTTCGATGTTATTGAGCTGCCTAAAGTGTGCTGAGATGACAGAGATGGGGAGGTGGTGCGGGCCGAGTGGGTGTATTAAAAGCTGGGAGAGGATTTGTTTGTTTGTGCGTCGTGGTATGAATATGTGCCTTTATGTGTGCGGATGTATGCTGTCATGTGTGGTGGGTTTGTAGATGCAGGTTTGTGGATGTGTTTGAAAAAGGGTTTTGCGGCGTTGGTCGTGAAAACCGCTTGGTGTTGGGAGCTTGTAACTCCCTCTTTCACTCACTTCTGATGCTGACTGGCTCAGGGGGATGTGTGTATAATTTACTACCCACCACCTGCACCATTGGCTGCGAGAAGACTTCATTCCAGGACAGAAGACAAAGAGCAGAAAATCAGCCCCAGAGTAAATCCCATTAGAGGCTAAACAGGAGTCAGCCAAAGAAATGCTCTGCGGCTATCTCCGACGTCACACTCTTTGCAGACATTGGGAGGTGCGAGATAGGGAACTGGGGGGATGGGTGGAATGGGAATGTGAGTCTTGGTGAACGAAGAGGGGTGAAGCAGAGTGAACTGGTGAGCAAGCGTGACGAAGAGGGAGAAAGCAGGGTGATGGAGATGGCTGAAGGCAGAGGGAAAGATAATGCAGGAAAAATAGGAGCAGAGGCTGTGAAATCTCAGGCCGTATGGAAGACAAGAGGGGCAAAGTCATTTGAAACTGTGGACTCGCTTCAGTTGCCTCATTGATGAAGAGATGCCAAAATGTATTTGGGAGCCATTGTTTGCATTACTGCCCAAAGACACAAATACCGAGTGGGACCATCTGTCACAAGAATCCCTCCTCAGTCTTCCTCTGTGACTCTCTCTCACATTGCCACGGGTCTTCTGCCGTGCCCAGGCAACATGGATTTTATCCAAAGATGAGGCTAAGCTAGTGTGTAAGCGCTCTCTGAGTGAAATCAGAACCCGGCTTAAACCTCATGAGCGAAAGCCTGAGAAGAGCGGAGAGGGCAAAACATGCAGGCATCGCTCAAAAGTGGGTCAAATGTGCATCTCAGTGTAAATATACATCAATCAGTTTGGCAGTCGAAGTCACTGCATGATTACCCAGCTATTTTGAAATCAGACTGATACACACACTTTGCCTCGACTCAGTCTTTTTTTGTGCTCATTCACAGCTGAGAGCATGCCGTTACCCTCTTTTACATGACGGTTAACATGTCGCCTGTGAGTGGAGAAATGAACTTGTTTGGCTAATTGCAATGAAACGGAAGAGCACACCAAAGCGCTTTGAGATCAATCCGTTTTACTTACAGGTTGTCTCAGATGAAGATAAGAGATAAAACAGAGTAAGTAATTCATTACTGTTTCTAAAGTGATTCGGGTATGGGTACCAGTATTATGTAATCCACCATTTGCCATGTTATCTAATCCATTGCATTAACACATCCAGGCAAATCTTTCTGGTAGCACTCATGGGATGTGTGGGCCTAATTCCTGTTGTGCTATCCCATTCATTAGCAAGCCCTGACATCGGTTCCCTGTAAGAGGAATCAAAGCAAGTTTTCATTGTTAAGTTTTAATCAGGGCTCGAACAAGCTCGTGGAACCCCGTGCCACATAATTTACTCCCGTCTTTCCTTTAATTATCTCAACATAAAGCACATCTAATGACATGGATTCCTTGCACAGGTTTGCAGATTTTCCAACATGACCAAAGCCAGGGATGAGAAGGAGTTTGTTGTTATTTGTAAAGCTCTCAAGCTGCAGTAGCAAGGTGCCAAATTTCTGCATACGTCAATAGAAGTGGTTCCCACATAAACCGTGGTACCCCTTCAAAGGGGTGTCTTCCATATAAAGTATGAACAGACATAATCATATATTGTCATTCACAGGGTTGCATTTCTAAAATTATAGCATCAGCTGTAACTACAAGATTTTAAAGTTCTTTCTCCACTCTGTCACTCTGAGTCAGTCTTTGTGTGAATCAGACTGATTGGTAGTACTACAATCTGTGATTATACTTTGTGGAAAGGAAAGTCTGTCCCTAACTTAACATCTGATGTTGTTTTAGCAAAGCTGGGTGTCACAGATGAATGGGTTTTAAGCAGCAACAAAGGCTTCTGTCATCACCTGTGTGATGGTTTTAATAGGTTCGCGAGGATTACTTTGCTCAGCGAAAGAGGTGATGAAGAGAGCGGAGTTAATGTGCTGTTTGCATCTTTAAGCCTTTTCAAACCCAAGGCAATATGAATGATTCATTCTTTCACTTGATCGACACGGAGCGGGTTCATCATCTCGCATTATCATGTCACTCTGAGGCACGCGCTCGTTTTGTTTTCAAAGCGTTCTGCAGCTACAGTTTTTCCACTGTCGCTTCAGTCAAGTTCACATCTCCCACGGAGGAGGGAAGAGCACATTAGGACCTTAAATAATTGCAGTGTAATTGATCTAGCATTTACAGCTTGGAGAGTTTCTGTTTGTCATGCACATTTAATGCATCTTTGTGTGCTATACCTTGAATCTTAGTGTATTTGTGCGTTAACCCGCAACACCAGTGATCTAGGTTCAGCTCAGGATAGTCATTCCTCCAGACAGTGACACTGAAATAAACTGAAATGACTGTTAGAATAACTGTAACACAAGCGCCATGGCTCTAGGGACAGCAACATCTGTCCATCCAACCACTGGTCTAGACTTAAATAATGGCAGCAGACATTTTATACAGATGTTTGTGGTCCCTACAGAATAAATCACAATGATTAGCATGGTCTATTTGTGATTTAAAGATGTCACCAGGAGCTCAGATAAATCAGAAATTTTATCTGTACTAGCTTTTATGACATCACCCTCACAGACTTTAAACCAGTCCTTATGTCCTCCAGATAACTGCAAGCATTTAATACAGGACGTGAAGAAATATGACAAGTGGCTTTAAATATTTTAAACACATGCCTAGACTCCCACATAATGGGATTGCATAATGTATTTTCTCATCCATCATATGGGATCTGTCTATATATTGAAACTTTTTTTTTTGGTCTTTTTTTTTGTAATATGGAAAGACCTGCAGGCCAAGCATCTGAGACCATGAGATGGAGGATTTAGTTTTAAAAATCAGCCCTTGAGCAACCAGATTGGTTCGTGCCTTAGAGTTCATTCCATACATGTGGACACAGTCATTTTGCAGAAGGGAGAGAAGCACAAGAACATTTTCACACCGGCAGATGCAACACCCACCCACTAACTCCCGAATCATGATGCGGTATGTTGGACTCAGGATGTCTGAAATTTTATCTAGGTAGAAATTGGATGACGGTGCACGCACACACATACACACACACACAAGCAGCAACACACAAAAACTCACCCGCAGGCAAAATTAAGATTGGTGCGAGTGATTTTAGAGCCCTAGTTTTCAGTGCCTTCATTCCAAACAGTGTCCCGGGCAACAACAGGCAACTGCAATGAAATGCTTAGAAGAGCTGCATTTTCAAGAGGTCAAATGAGACGAACATGACAAAAACTTTCAGTATGCACAGGCTCATCTTTCCCGTATGATAACTGCATCGCAGTCAGAAAAAAGTTGCCTTAAAGGCACAACGAAAATATACAAAAGATGAGTAGGAAGAGAAGAGAAGCAGATCGCCTCAAGGGAAGAAGGAGAGGAAGAGTAATGGAGGAGGAGGTGGCAGCAATTCAGATCATGTCTCTATCTTTTGCTTTTCTCTTGGACAGCAGGGGGATGTCTATCAAGGCAATGTCAAAATTTCTGGCAGCGCTAACTTCCTCCTAGCAACGCCCTGGCACTCTGTGCAACCAGGAAGAGGGGCTAGAAAAATGAGGCATCTCCCGATTGAATAGTTGTCCCTCACTGACACACCGCATGCCCACTCACTGCCCGTCACAAAGCCTCCTTTTAATTGCACAAAACTGGAAAGTCTTGGCAGCAGTCACATTTATATCCGGCACAAACAGTGTGTGCGCTTTTGTCTCAGACTTGTATGTGTTTGGTTACCATGTGTGTGAGTGTGCAGGATGTAGATGCTTGTCTGTTTTTCTTCCTGCACAGGCACATTAATAAATTGCAAAAAAAACCAAAAAACATTACAATATGTCAAGATACCAGTATGACGCATGGTTCATAATGAACCATAATACTTCTGTATTGTTCATATATCATATTTCAGATTGCACTTACTGTGTAATTTAATACCATGATCCACTGTATTGGTTGATATGGCAACTGCCCCTGCTTGAGAAAACAATTTTTGTCCCTGTCCACCTGTTGACAGGAAAAAAACAGACAAGTGCAGGCGGCATAAAGATAAAGGCACGAGCAGCAACACCAGAGTGCCTTTTAAAGCTTCTGTCACAAGAGCAATGAATTTCTCCTTCTCAATAACTCAATAACCACGATACAAACAGCCACTTAAGAGGAACGTTTAGTGCATTGTTTTTAAGTGCTGATGCTGATGCACAAGTCATTCATATCATCTTTCAAATTTGCCACTTACAAAAGCTTGATGTAGTGGAGCCTAATGTGATTGTATGTGCTATGTTTGACAGAGGGATTAGCGACTGAACGGTTTAAATCACGTAAAAAAAAAAAAAAAAAGAGCGAGCCGTAATGACCACACGTAGTTCTTCTTCCTATTTGGAGAAAACGCAGCGTGAAAATCAACGTTGCTGCACGATCGCTGCTGTGGAGATTTTCTTTTTTCTTGTTGGTTTCCCCGAGGATGAATGGTGTGGAATCACTGCAGCGCGGGTTTATGTGTTCCAATATTTAAAGAGCTCGTTTCTGCGTCGGCCCTGTTTTCCATTCATTTTGAATTTGCGCCAAACATCTCTCGAGACCATGCATCTGTTTTAGTTTTCTGGTTAGTTAAGTGGAATTAAACACTTAAATTAAACAACTAAATTAGTTTTTAATGCTCGCAGGCTCTTTTTTGGATTTGATATGAACAATATTAACGTAATTTAACCGGGATCAGAGTTGACCTTAGCCCAAGCAACCAAATCCCCCTCACTCAGTTTTCAAATGCAGCACGTTATCCATGTTTAATAGTTCTCGGGGCAGATTGTAGTACTTTATTGTTTGGCTCTGTTTGGTTTACGTACAGAGGCAAGCTGCTCTTGCTGGTTTAAGAACATTTGCAGGGGATTTTGCTTTATTTATTTGTAGATTGAAAATCCCTGCCCGTCATCAAGTCAATTGTTGAGGTCTAAAAGCAACTTTGGGCCAAATCAGGATCATGCTACTTCTTTGTATTCATTAAAATGTTCACAAATGTTAATACATTTGTGTGTTGGCGCGTGTGCGTGTACTGTAGGCTTCGCAGAGGCTCAGTGTCATCCCCTCAGTGAGGAACAGGCTCACGGCTTTTAGGATTTCGCTTTAAACTGTGTAAATCTCTGATTAAGTGTTCCCCAATCGGAGCACAAGGTCTCAATAGGAAAGGCTTTTGAAACGTGTCGCCAATAATCTCGATAGCCCTGTAATGCTTTCAATCCTCAATTTTCGATGCCATCAGTGCCAATTCAGGTTTTGCTATCCATATAAAGTCACCTGCGCCACCATAGCCGCCTGTTACCCCGCTCTTATTCAACACATCTCGGCTCCTTTTATTGCATCTTAATGTCAGCTCTTCGCAGTATTCCTGACTGTATGTGCGGTGTGAATGGAGTTTATCCCACCGCCGAGTTGCTGAAGAAGAAAGGCTTTAAAACGAATGGCTTACACCTAGTGCCGGTTCTGGTGAAGATCAATGCTTGGCTTAAAACAGAGCGCGGGACTGCAACGCAGAGGTGCGCAGGCTTACATGGAAGGCGTCCTGACCCTGGATAAGCTGGCCGGTGTTCATTATTGATCAGGTGTGACTATAACTATAACTGCAGAGCTTGATTTTAACGGGGGCATTGGGTATTAAGTCTTAATAAAGGCCTCAATAAACGTTGTGCCCCTGGAAAAGTATTGATCAATAAATCATGTAGAATATTTGATTTGGATGCAGGCCACAGTTTTACATAAACGTTTGTTTTTGGAGCTTATTAGTTTCTATTAAGGCTGGGCAATAATTTATTTTTATCATTTTTTTAGTAGAATCATATTGTGATGACCTGAGCTTCTTATCTTTTCATGTTATTGTTCCAGATATTTCTGTTGTCCAGATGAATAATTCAAAGTGTTTCTACCCCTATGATAATATACAGTAACATGTTTTCTGAATCTGAATCTGATATATATTTAGCTACTTTAGTTATTCCTGTCCTTTCACAATAATAGTGTTGGCCATTGTTACGGCATCACTATAAAAGGCATAAAGCCAAGTCTGGTCTTTTGGATTTTTTTTCCCCTTCTGGCCTGTGAGTAAAGCTGCACCACTGCCGAGGGGAAAGTCTCTCTTCATTTGTGGTTAATGTTCATCACATTGTTGTTTAAGCTGCAAACTTAAATTAGCTTCATTGTAGGTGTTGCGACAAACAAAGCTGATTTGGTTCATTTGTGCTATCCAAGGACTCTTCCAGTCTCTCAGCAGTCAAAGGCTGGTTCAAGGGGTGACTGACTGCACATTTATTTTTTATTTCCCTAATAGCTGCAACAAAAGAAAAAAGAAAAACAGAAAAAACTCCCGCTCAAAGAATTGCAGCCGTATACATTCATTTACGCTGTTGGCAAGAAAATAAATCTTTTTTTTTTAAACAGTACAGCAAAGTTTACACCTATTTCTGCAAGGCGCTGGTAATCCTGCAGACAATTCAGACCCAAGAGTTATTTAAAAATGTCTTCTTTACAAAATGTTCGCTTTCCAGACCTCAGTGCTAAGAGTCAAATGAGTGAGAGAAATCCTCTTTCATCTCCTCTCTCTGCCTGAGGATTTCATCTCATGAGCTCACTTCTTGAACCTTAAGGCCACCGCTGACTATCTAATGATGTGTGCATTTGCTCTTTGTACACAGACTAGGTTGAGGCACACGGGTCTCGGTTCACAGGACCTCTGGAGGAGTCGGCGCCTATAAGGGATGAAGTTCTGAATGTGGTGTCAACTCTGGACTCGTTCGGAGACTCATCACGGGTTCACAGTGTAACAGTCCTGTAATTAAGTCTGATCAGCAGTGTTTGAGCTAAAGGATTTGGCCATGCTGTCTGAATTGATGATTCCCCCGTTTAGTTTCCCATAGGGATCCAGCTTCTAAATGACCTCACCTCCCTCCTCTGAAAGCTGTAATGATCAAAGCAAGGGATGTCTTTCTATCCACTCAGCAGAAATCACTGGAGTCCAGAGTTCAGGCCACACAATTAATAAAGATCCCTTTGAAGTTCCCTTTTATTGAATGCGGGGTATTTCAGGATCCGATTATAAGCATCCATGTGCATGAATTAGTGAGTATAGGACATGCCAGGCAGAAAACATTAACACTGGATTTCAATATCCATGCAAATGTTTTTATTTTAGCAATAGTAATTACCGGAACGTTTGTTTTTAGCAAAAAGCTCATTCTTGTTCCATCCTTAAACCACACTTCCTTCTCAATAGCTCCATAACCAATAGAAGAAAAAGGATTATAGATACCAGGATTATAGATATAGATTGTAGATACCATAGACAGTAAACGGATGGATGTGACCGCACCAGTGTCACCCGTTGCTTTGAGGACTGCCATTTTAAAGCCTCTTTTTTGAGCCAGAGCTCGCCATATATGGACGAGAGGGAGGAGCTGGGGTGGAGCGAGGGTTGTACGTGACCAAGAACCCACTCCAGTCACCATAGACCAGACATGTCAGTCAAACCAGGCCTATTATGTACTTAATTATGGTATTAATCACTGATCAGACTAAGATGAAATTAGCTAATGCCATCATAATGACTGGTGAAAAAAAAAAAAACTTGTTCACTTAGTATTTCATGATAAAAGTTGACAGCCTGCACTTAGTGACCATTACTGGTATTGTACTTTAAGCCACTTTTGTATTTCAAACCTGGTGGCTACGTCTGTCTTTTATATCCACTCTTCTGTGTGTGTGTGTGTGTGTGTGTGTGTGTGTGCTACTTATACCAAATTTAAATTAATTTATGTTATGCTGGACAACGTTACTGAACAGCAACTTATATATACATACATTATACACTGTTCTGTATGGACCTGCTTGTATGAAGACGTTGTCGCTTATCTCTGCTTAGATTTGTTGTCTCACATCTTAAATTTAGCCAAACATATTGGATGAGTCATGCTTAAGTAAAGTTGATTTAGTTGTTAAAGAAAGTTTACACGCTGTAGCACAGTGTCGCATCTTTGTCACTCCATCCAACATTCATATTCAGCCAATGGAGATACGGCGCCTTTGGTATTTACCTTACATGCTTCATTACAAAGGACAAGATATAACCTGATGAGTGTGACCTTTTCATCACACATGGTAATTGCGCTAAAAAAAGGGATGATGACTTCGCCTTTCATCGCCAGGAAAGTGGATTAGTTGCCTGGCAGCGCCGTCTGCTCTTCACGTGTACGGCACAAAGTTGGGGACAGCAACCTACTGTGAACCCCCCAATTTGCAGTTTTCCATCTTTGTTCTTGAACACTGATGTCCCTGTCAAGAGCACAGAATGTCAGCGCTGGACTTTTATGTTTAGCTTGCCATTTTCTTCCTCTTTGTCCGCGGTCCCAGTCAAGATGCGATCTCATCACGGGCTAAATGCTAAGATACCGTTTCTCTTATTTTCTCATTACTTTTTTTTTATCTCGCTCTCCCTCGTTGTGTGAGTTACTCCGTTTATTTTGCCTGATAGTGTGCTTGGTTTCTGCATTTTCTCTCATCACGCACCTCCCTGCTCGTATGGATTAGTTCTGGGGGTCGATTTCCCTGAGGGTTGTTGGTAATGCTAAAGCCCATCAGAGGTCTTACTTGGATGCCAGCTCTGCCGGTATCACACATATCACAAAATGAGTTGATGCTAATTAATTTAACCGTGTTTTACTATGCCTCTGATTCATTGCACGGTGCCAGTTTTCACTCTGCCTGGTGCAGATATACAGCCTGCGTGAATACCTAAAGCCCTTTCTGCTTACAAGGGAAAATAAAGTACTGGTGTTGTGCCATAAGCTTTTCCGATGTGATTAGGCCTTCATTAAGGGATATACACACCCGGAATTATATGGTTTATGTCCAACAAATCTGTTCACTTTCCCACACCCATCTTGTGTGCTGGGCACACAGACAAACACACTTACATTGATTTAAATACCCATGCTTTTACACACATTTACAGTGCTATACACATTATAAGGGGGTTTCATAAAACGTTGTTTTTTTTGTTTTTTTTTTTACACCGTCTCACCACTCGACTCAGCCCATCCCATGCAGTCATTATTGTGTTTTTGAAGCTGAGCTAATATTTGCCCCTGGTTGTTAACCTCACTGTAACATTCATGAGGTCTCGACCTTACCTTGATCCACTTTGAAGCCTTTCAGGTGACTTTGAAGGCGCACAGGATAAAATGAGTGCGTATGCACAGAAAACACAATAAAACATTTTTAACACTTGAGCCTGATTCATTGTAAGCGTTTTGTATTCCTTTAAATTTGCAGCGGGATAATCGAATCCAGGTCACAGAGCGGTTAAAAAAAAAATAAAAAATCTGATTGTTCTAGTGTAAATCCAGCCAAAGGGTGAAACCACTTCCTTTATGGTGGAAAATGGGTTGTGATTTATGTACAGATCATGCAGCCATTTGGTATGGGCTATTATCCTGCATATGATTATCATTATTCTCTTTTGCCTGTTAATCATGGCAGTCTTCCAGGGTATGTTGGCAAGGTGATCACATTTAATCTGGCTGTGTAAAGACCACTCCATAGAGGTTGTTTTATCACTTAGAAGAGGATGCTTGCATTATCCAAATGAAAAACAAGCTGGAGAAGAGGCTGATTTGTCAGAGGCTGATTAGACCTCTCTCTGGCACCCCTCTTTGCTCCGGCTGGAGCTCTTCAAGGGCATGGTGAGACACATAGCGAGGGACCCCATTTGCACAACGCCACTGTTTGTTTCCACATTTAAACAAACAAAGCCGGAAAATTTCCCCCACCCACTGATGGCTTTAAGTCCTCTATTGTCACACATTCACCGTCGGAAAAACAGACACAATTTCTCTTCCTGCAATATGCATCTTTGCTTTTCTTCCGAGTAAACAAAATTGTCCTTTGAAATGATTATTTTGTTACCATCAACCAAGGTATTCATTTTTAGGTGAATAATGCCTTTGTTGATGCTTTTAAACAAAGAGCTCGAGGCAGCAGACAGAAAGCTATCAAATAAACAGCACAGTGGGTGTCAGGCTTCAAAATTCAAAACAATAGTCAAGGAACAAATGCCAAACATGAGCGTGAGGAAACATCCATTCTTATTCACTTATTTATGAATTGTACAGATCTGTCAACGGGCTCGTGTTCCGCACCCCGTCTTTCTTAGATGCCGTGTTGTGAACGAATCAAGCGCTTGCTACGGCGCAAACTTTTATGTAAGTTTTATAGAAACACAACCCCGAAGAGCTCTTTTGTTTTATAATAGATAGGAAGGAATGTGGCGGTGTATGACTCACCACTGCTGTTCATATGTGTGCATGTTTTCAGATCAGCTCAGGAAAAATGCAGTAAAGCGCACGGTAAAACAGGACAAATGGTCAGGTTTCATACAGCACGAGAAAGGGCGTCTTTCTCCTCTTTCCTTGGGGGCCAGGCGCTTGCATAATGCGTAAATTTTATCATGTTGGCAGAGGTCATTTCTTCTCCCTGGAGCATTCGCAAACTCCACCTCCCTAATTACTCCTCACACTTCTCGCACACCAATGGCCAACAGGTAGCAGAGGTGAACTTGCTTCTGTCCCTATTCTTCCCAGTCTCTTCTCCAGAGTGGCTCACTGGAGGCTGAGGATACCGAGCGTACTCCTCATCTGTGTTTTTTTGCCCTTGCGATAGCAAACATCTAAGCATCCTTGAACTTGACCCCAGGCTTCTGCAAGTTGCAGGTGTGTTAGACTGCAGCTGACGAGCAAACAAACGCTCCAGGTTGAAGGATTTATTAAGTATTCATTCAGGTATCCTGTTCATATAACCAGTTGCCATCCGCCTGTAACGTGAGATAAGAAAAATACGTCAAAACCCTCTCGGTATCTGTGAATGCTTTGGCTGTAAACAAGAATGTAGTGAAACAGCACAATATTGAAATTCAGATACAAGGAAAAATACTGTCAATCATCTGGTGTGAAGAGGATTTTATTGCGTGAACACTTGCTCATGATGCCACTCCTATCATATCATTGCAAGTCAAACACAATTCTTTTTTGCTTTTGAACTCAAAAACTGAGCAAATGGAAATTGCCATAGTTGTTTTTTCACAGGTCGCACTAAAGGCAAAACAATTATTCAATTAATGGGAAGAACAGAGATGAATCAATAATGGAAATAATTGTTTAGCGGTTTGCAATCCAAATATCTAGTCTCTGACCTTGTCGCCCCCCCATAACCATACATCGACCTCCACGGAGGATGGCGAGGAATGATAATAACTCGCCTCCAGGGAAACTTGGACTCAGAGGATACGGGTCGATGGTGGCTGGGTGTGGGCGCTTATGAAACTCCTCATGCAGCAGCTCCAGCGGTGCTCTCATGCAGCAGCAGGCACAGCAGAGCTATAGGACTACGGAGCGCTACACAGAACGGCCTATTGCAATGGGGGTGTTATGTATTATGTTGCAGAGAGTAGAAGGAAATGTAAGTGATCTGTTATCAGCTTTTAGCACCATTTGATTAAACTGAAGTTAAATAAAGACCATGATTCATGATTCCATGACCATGACCATTTATTTAACTCATCTATACTTTCTGGTCTCCACTAACGTACAATTCTGAGGCATGTGTACATTATTATGTTAATGGTTCCAATTTCTTAGCTTGCGAACGATTTAAATGAAAAAAAACAAAAACAGCACCCTTGTAGTTGTAGCAACATTTAAAAACCCATCAGGCGTGTCAAGGCCTCAGGTTAGGAACCACCAAACTCTAAATAAAGATCCAAGATTCGAGACTGAAGCCGTGTTTATTGAGACTTATGGTAATTCAAACATACTGAGCTGTGAAATACTGTTAGAGCCACTGTGCTACGCGTGTGTGTGTGTGTTTATATATATATCTCTCTCTATATATATATATATATATATATATATATATACATATGCAGATAACTACTTATACTTGCACTACCACTACTACTACAATGCTAATATAACAGCTTCTACAATATTAAAGTATTTTGATACATAGAAGAGTATATAAACAGGAGAAATATAAATGTATAATACACTGAATGTGAAAGAAGTAAAGAAGTAAAGAAGAAGGATAATTAATATATCTGCTCACAGAATAACTGATCACAGCTGTCATCTCTCTACAGAACAGGCACCTTTAAGATGTTATAATGAATTATGTGAAGTATTTGTACTTTATCATAACTAAAAGATCCAAATTAAATCCAGGAGCGTCAGTTTAGTAATAATAATACTGAGGTGAAAGTATGATTGCACAAGTGTGACCGCACGGTAAAATAAAACAAAATGAAGTGGAGTGAAACGTGCGAAAATAGCACCGCATACACAAGTCTCACCGTGTTTCATGCGGCGAGGAAGGCAGGGCTGCTGCTTCGCTCCCCGGTGTGATGTGCACTCAGGCGAGTTTTATGTGGTGGGCTGGTGGTAGGTGGTCAGGGAGGGAGCTGACCTGAGGGTCTCTGTGCAAGAAAACAATGTTTTTAACTCATTTTCTAAGTCCTTATTCCTCCCTTACTGTTTCCTTCCCACTCCCCAAGGCATGCTGCTTTTTTCTGCAGTTTGTCTTCAGCTCTCTCCCGGTAGGTGTTCTTTTCAGTGTTAATTTCACCACTGAGCTTCCTCGCCTTTCCCTAGAAGCTCACTTTTTCCTATTGAGACGATGAGTGCCTCTATTTGTGATGCAGGGTTAGTTGTTCAGTAAACATTTTCTTTTGCACATTTCAAAATAAATGGACTCTTTACACAGACACTGACATTCTCTATTTTGCCACTCCCATGAGGCCATCATAGACTTGCAATTTTAGCAGCAATGTGTTGGTTTTGTAGCCTGGAAACCAGCCTGAACTTCCCTTGATTACAAAATTAGTGTGGAGGAAAGTTGGTTTCGAGTCGCTCCGATGGGAATCAAATCAAATTGTTTGGGTCGGCTTTATGTGGTTTCCTGCAGAAGTAATTTATTTTTTTCTGTATCAGTTGAAACACAAACCCAAATGCTGTGTTATCAGACTCATATTCAGATGACGGCAAGTTGGGCCTAACTTTAAGACACTTGATCCAAAAGTAATTCACAAAGCTGTTTAGTGCTAAAAGATGTTCTAAGGTGTGAGACAAGTTAAAAGAGTCCCAAGTCCATGTTCACACTTGGGTTATCCGATCTCAAGTGGATGGCTCTACAGACAAGTGCTAATGCCTCTAAAATGCATTGAGAGTGGTCTCAGCACTCTTGGTGCAAACTTCAATGTGTCTGTGGTGACAGTGAAGACTGCCTAAAGCCCTAAAGCTACATTACTTTGTAGCTGTCAGTTGGACATACCATGCTCTGGTTGCCTAGGTAACTCCCTTATATAGTCCCACCTCAAATAATATAAGATAAGGACAGTGCACACAAGAGATTAAAAAAAGTAAAACACCAAATAATAGACAAAAATAGACAAAAAATAGAAAATCAAACACAACTGTAGTTATATATATGTAGTCTACAGGAATTGGCTTGGTTGTACAGCCTCACAGCAGTAGGGAGGGAGGACCGGAGTTAACACTCCTTCTCACAGCACGCTTGAAGCAGTCGGCTGCTGAAGGTGCTGCACAGTGCTGTTCTAGCACCATGAAGGGGGTGGGACTGGTTTTCCATCAGGGATGACATTTCTGCTATCATCCTCTGATAACCCACCACCTCCACAGACTCAAGAGGGCAGCCTAGAACAAAGCCAGCCTTCTTCAACAGTCTGTTCAGTCTTTTTTTTTGTCTTCTGCGGAGATGCTGCCACTCCAGCAGACCACTCAGTAGAAGATGGCTGATGTGACCACAGAGTCATAAAATGACCTCAGTAATGATCCCTGCACTCCAAAGGACCTAAGTGTCCTTAGCATGTAGACGAGTCTGCTCTGGCCTTTCTTATAAAGTGCACTAGCAAGGTCTGGTCTAGTGCAGTTTTTTGTTCAGGTGAACACCCAGGTACTTATAAGAATCCATTATCTCTATATTCATTCCCTGGATGTTCAACGGCGTGTTTGGTGTGTGTTTGTGCCTGCGGAAATCCACCAGCAGCTCCTTGGTTTTGCCTTTATTCAGCTGGAGGCAGTTTTCCAGGCACCAGACTTCAAAGTCATGGATGAGTCCTCTGTGTTCTCCATCTTCCCCATCCTGGATGAGGCCAGCGACTGCAGCCATCTGAGAATTTCTGCAGATGACAGCTGGTTGAAAGGTGTCTAAAGTCAGCAGTGTAGAAGGAGAAGAGCCAGGGCAGTTCCCTGAGGGGCTCCAGTGCTACAGACGACCACATCAGACACACAGTCCTGTGTCCTTACATACTGTCTATTGTTCAGGTAGTCCAATATCAAGGATGTGAGTTGGTGCTCCATTACTAGCTCTTCTTGCTGTCATAGCTCTCTATCGGAAAAGAACATAATCTGTTTTTTTTTGTTGTTGTTGTTATTTTGTGGTAGGAACCAAAGTTTTGGATGTTGTTTCCTTGTGGTAAACATTTGTGAAGCTCACGTTGCCTTAAGGTTCAGATTAGTTAAACTTGGTACCCTGCCACTTTGGTTCGCCAGCGGTTTCTTTTGCCCATCTTTGCTGAATTTCATTAAAATCCCATGGTCCTTCGTACAATGTACGTCATAGCACCAGCATATTAGAAAAACACAACTTTATGGCTCACCAACATTTTGAAAATATCCAATAAACGCTGGAGAATATCGTCTGCACAGCTCTCCACTATTGTGCTGATGGGAATTATTAATCAAACCAAAATTATCTCTTCAAAGGCCTGTTTCTCAGTGTATAGTCACACCAAATGAATTAAATAAAGTAACCATTAATGGATTTCCACATAAAATGTGTACTAGGTCAGTTAATGGATTAAGGTTTGTGCGGTCAATCTTTTGCACTCCTGTGTATTAGTAAATTTAACACAGCCTTCACTTGTCAAGACTCTCTGTAGACAAGTCCAATAATGAAACATGTATCATCCACTTGATGGGGCGCATTCTTGTGAAATTTGTCAGGTTTTATTAAAGTGTCTCTCAGTAGGTTTGTGAAAAGCTCTAATGGAAAATCTCTTAGAAAGATTTTTTTTTTTCCTTTTTTCTGCCATTTAATCAAATTTCTAGTGGTAAGATAAGATCTGTTGTAAATATGGTCCAGGAAAATTTTGAACTGTCACTCTAGTACTATTTAATCCAGAGGGGTTTATGCACAAGGGGCCAGTGGGTCAGAGGCCCTATAAAGATTAGAGTTGGTAGCACAGGGACAACAGCTGTGTGTCCATGAGTGCCAAAGCCATTAGCCTGCTTATCGCCTCTGCTCTCCTGTGATTAGCCCGGTCATTTTGCCACCATCTTTTTCTGCAGACCTTCAAAAGCCCTTGCAGCCCTGCACTACTCTCGTGTTTCCCCTTTTTCTCTGAGTTCTTCCCTGAGAGTGCTCTAAGAATGAGAGTTGCAAAACGTTTTTGGATAGCCGGTGGGAGTTGTTTGGCACCGTTTCGTCTGGAAAAGTGACTCGCAGCAAATCTTAGAACAAATTGTATCTGAAGACATGTTGGCACGTAGGCTGGAGGTAATCTGACTCCATTTATTGATGCTGTGGCTCTAATTATCAAAGGTGTGGTCAAATTTCTGTCTCCTTTGGGTTTGCTTTGATGCTTCATGTAGACTGTGTGTGAATGTAAATATGCATTTGTACATTATTCATGCACATATAAACACCTTAGCCTTACATAAATAAAAAAGCTTACACTATGCACAGGCCTTATCAGCTGATAGTGCCAACTACTCACATGTCAGTATTGAGCTTAAAGTTACACGAGCAGGTGAAAACAGGCTATGTATAGAAGTCATATAATACAATTACATAGATGCTGTTGTTGCACCAGTGTTTCTGTTATTTTTGATTGGTTGCATCTCATATAAAAATAAAAAATACAAGGCAGATATTATAAGGCTGATGTTATAATGAATATTCAGTTCATGAATAAGAGGGAGGAATTATGATGAGAAGTACATGCATCTGCACCATTTTGAGCATATGTTGCAGTGCAGAAGAGATAATCAACAATAATGAGTGATTGCGTATTGTAAGCATTTCTATGCATGCTATGGGGTTTTAATCTATTGTGCAATCATATGCGTATATGTGTGTAGCGTTCCTAAATAGGAAACTGACCACTTTAAAGCTCATGACATCAACTCACCAGTTGGCTTTCTGTTGATGCAATGATAAGGCAGGCTGTTCAGAAATTAAAAATGCTGCAGTCCCCTACGCCCACGTCTCCTTCAGCCCCCCTCTACCCCCGATCATTCACTGGAGTCCATTCTGACGTAGCTAAAAGCAACGAGATCTAAAGAGCTGGCCGCCTATGGCTCATCCCTTCCTCTATCGCTGTATTGATCACTTTGCTGCATGAGACCCCTAATCATTTAGATGGCTGGATTTATTGGGATTAAACTGTCAACAGCCAATCCCCGTGGAACGCGGGCGAGAATGGACATGTGCACACGGACAGATGCACCTTTCTGCACGCGCACACGGGGAATCACGTGCAGTAGGCACAGAAGACTGGAATGTACATGTCTATAGGTCTGTATGTCCACACAGAGGGGCTAACATTTGACTAGGAAGTAGCTATTTAATGCGATGCAGGCAGGGTAACTGTCTGATGTGAACAGGAGAATCTAATGCTAAAATTACACCACACATATGTTTGTCTTTTGAAATGACTGGTTTGTCATATATGATCACAAAGACGATCATCCTCTCTTTGAGTACCTGTAGTGCTAAACGAGAGAATGCCAGGGAGCAAATTTACTCTTCCACCTGGCAGTAGAAAGGCTGTAATCTAGGCCTGGAAAAACAAATCAAAAGCAAAGAACAATCATTAGGTGTCCCGGCTGCTGCGTCAGTTGTCTTCCACTGTGATGTACTACACAAGATAAAGCAGTACGCCAGATGCTCATTTTCACCCCACTTATGGCGAGACTGTCCTCTCATAAAAATCAACCCCGTAGGTCGTCTGTGCAAGCAGCTTAATATGACCCCGTATTAATGTTTTATTGTTAAGCGACCCCTAATGGTCTTGTGAGACAGCATCAGTCATGTCAGTAAATGCTGAACGCCAGCCCAACCTGCCGTAGTTTCATCACATCAACCTCAGTTTTTATGTTCCTGACGGTTGTATCAGAAGGACAAACGAGCAACACGGTTGTCTAGGTTGGAGGACATGACGCAGCAGACACCTCATGTCTGTCCAGTTGGGGCATTATTGTGCAGCCATCATGTAGTCTGACCGCAGCATAAATATAAAAGATTTATTATACAGGGCGGCACGGTGGAGAGGTGGTTAGCACTGATGCCTCACAGCAAGAAGCTCCCAGGTTCGAATCCAAGGGCCTTTCTGTGTGGAGTTTGCATGTTCTCCCTGTGTCTGCGTCCAAAGACATGCTCATTAGGTTAATTGGTGATTCGAAATTGGCCGTAGATGTGCATGTGAGTGTGAATGGTTGTCTGTCTCTCTATGATAGACTGGTGACCTGTCCAGGGTGTACCCCGCCTCTCGCCCGATGACACCTGGGGTAGGCTCCAGCCCCCTCGCGACCCCTCACAGGAACAAGCGGTTACAGAAGAAGAAGATGATATATTGTATTAAGCCAGTTTCGTGTTCTCGCTCTTTCCTTTCTTACTAAATGTGATTTTTGGTCATGCATTTGATAGCAGAAGCATGGGCATAAATACATTTATATATATTTAATGTTTTAAAAAGTCAAAATCTCTGATGTGAAAATTAAGTTATACATGCAAAATGTTTCAATGTCAGTAACAGCCACCTAGGTGTTTTCTCTCGTTATGGCTGATCAAAGCTTTGTTTGGGCTGAGGGCAGGTGGACATACAGTACAATGAGAGTTATGTGAGGAACTGTAGGTATGACTAGAGTGAGAAAGAGTGAGAAGGATGACAGTCATTCACAGTCTGTACATACTCATACTGTCTCTGATCTGAGTGTGCAAGGCCTTTAAATACATTTTTTACATATCTTGTCATTTCATTAGGTACACTATTGAAAAGGAATGTATCAGTAACACTTTGTCCTGCACTAAAGCTTCATGAAGGTTGTGGCATTATTTAAAGAGACCTGTATATTCAATTGTGTTTTCATTTTAGAGCCTGTGGTTTGTAGTACTATTCAATTGTGTTGTGTTGTACTGACACATGTTTCTATTATTCTGACAACCCCCTTTTAGTCAATGGGCTAGGCTAAATAACAGAAACACGTTTAATCCAGTTCAACAGCACCACAAACTACGTCCTCCAATATTATCCTGCAGCTGACTTACGCAGTTTCAACATAAACTGAACATTCATGATGGGAGATTAAGTGCAGGACATATAAGCTTATATAATGGAATGCATTCGTTTTCTATGGTGTACCTAATGATTTGTCAAGTTAGTGCATATTTAATCAGCTGTAACACTGCTGCTCTAAAATATGATACCCCATAGTGGGAAACAACATAAACAACACATGGTTTTTTTAATCGTTCTCTTGCAGCTGCTCAGACTGAATCTCAGCTTTGTTTGTTTGTTTTCTTACAGACCACTAGTTTCTCACATCTTTAGGCCAGTCTGTCCACACCACATGTGGTTAGATCGGATTTATGTGTCCAGACGTCATCAATCTATTTGCATGAGTTGCTGTGGTGATAATTAATGCATATGCATGCTGATGACACAGCTTCCAGCTGTCTTGTGCCAGTATAACCCTTCCAGTTTTGCCTGAAGAGAAGCCTGAAGCCCAGTGAGACAGTTTATTCCATTGTCTGTTTGTCTTCTGTTATCCTCCACATTGTCCTCCATAGCACTAGCAGCATGCATTCTTCTCAGTACTTCAATCACTCTGGATTTGTGAGCCTGCCATGTTGTGAGTGACACAAAAGACACTTTGTAATCTGATTTGAGTGTCCAGACTGGGATGTAGATGTCAAAATCTGATTTGTTTGCATGTCAAAGCATCACAAATGTGGATCTGATTTGCAAAATTTACATTTCATGTCATTTTTGCTGCCCCGGGTATCAATTTAGACACAGTCTGGGTATGCCAAAAATCAGATCTGGTCTGAACAAGTGTGCCGTGTTCAAACCATGCGTTTTTATTGGTGATATATTAAAAAGTTTGGTAACCATATTTTAGAGTCCAAGTCAAACAGGCCTACATGAATTATTTATCTGGTAGAAAATGCGCAAGCAGTTGTGTCATGCTGATAAAAATCTCTGAGGGAGAGTGAGACAATGGAATTAAAGAATGCCCCCATGCAGAACAGCAGAGGCAGAATCACATCCTCTTTGTGCCTCACACACCAACGAACACAGAGGAGACCTCAGTTTGTTTTTCTGATATTTCCCAAATTTGAGAGAGTGGATGAGGATGGTCTTGGTCATGATATGATCTTGATGATGATGATATTCAAATGATTTAAACTGTCATTGAGAATCATAGCTTTAAGGTTATCATACTGTGGACATTCCTACTGTCTGGAAACTGCACGGATCTCCGCTATTACACTGTGTATTGCCTTGTGGCTTTGTTTATTGTTTTATATTGCAATGCTTGCGCTTCTTTCTGTGCAATACTCGTGTGCACTTTTGTCCCAATAAAACACAATTTTGTGACAAATAAAGCTGGAACAACGCTTCACTTAACGGGCGCTCCAGCGAAAATGTTATTGACCACTACAGAGGGAGAACGATCCATCAAAGGAATCCTTGTTCACTTACAATATTAGTCACTGCACAACTTTTATAACACAGTGGGGAGGGAAAAAAATGTGTAAAAAGCACCCAGCAAAACACAAAACCACCATTTAAAATGAATTAGCGTTACGTGAAATAATATTATTTACCTTTTTTTCCTTTTTTAAAAAAAAAAAGCCTTTCTGCCTGTGCTTTCTTTTATCCCTATCATCTATTCTTCTTTTGAGTCGTCTCCTTCTCCCTGGCACAAAGTCAAGCCTCTAGGTGCTGCATCACCCACTGTCAGTGTGGGTGGGGGGCCGAGATCAATCACTGTGCTTCTAATGCAGTGCTTTAGCATACAAAGAGTGCTTTAAGGCTGATGCTATCCATAGGGAAATCATGGGATGCACTATTTATAGTGTAGGTACCTGTAGCTGGCGTTCTATGCTATTCTTTTATTTACCATATCTCTTCTGATTTCTTTCGAGGCCAATATAGTATGATTTTCATTACACATTATGCACTCAACTCAGCCAGAGGCATAAAAGTTAACCTTTTCAATGTCTTTATTATTACCTGTCAATGGGCGATGGATCTGGAGCAACAGGGGGCGGACCTAACATGCAGCGAGTCGATACCTGTCTTGTGTTTATTTCTGAAGCCTTAGCGTCTCCCCTGGATTCACCAGTGCTGACATTTATCTTAGTTCTGACCTTTATCATGGTGGCCAGTGAATCAGATCATTACATCTCAAATCTCCAGCGACGCCGTGCTGATAAATTACTAGCCAAAAATGAAATTCTCCGTAACACCGCTGCCTTTCCCTTCGAGGAGGTGACTGCTCCTCAAGGATTGTCACCGTAAGAGAGATAAGGAAGTCTAACCAAGAACTGTGAGTGCCTATATCCTGGAGAGGAAGGACATTATGTTGCCGCAGAGAGATTCACATTTGAGATGGGTATATTTGATGTTTACGTCTTATGTATGCCAACTTTACGTTACATTTAAACCTGCAGGGTGAACTTCCAACCTGCCAATTATAAAACAGCTTGGACACAAAGCTGTCAGTATAGATTTCCTGCTGCTGTGTTGGGCTTGGATTGATCACGTCCAGCAGTTACTTGGAAACAGGAGCAGCAGCAGGGATGCTGACAGGCAGAGTCCATTTAACAAACATGCATGCATATACGAAAACACTGTTTTTTTTTTTTTTTTTTTAAAATATGTTTTTGGGGCTTTTGTTGCCTTTATGATAGGGATAGCTGAAGGTAGACAGGAAAGGGGGGCAGAGAGAGAGAGGGGATGACACGCAGCAAAGAGCCACAGGTCGGACTCGAACCTGGGCTGCTGCAGCAAGGACTCAGCCTCGGCACATGGGTCGCCAGCTCTACCCACCGAGCTATCCCGGCGACCCGACGAAAACACTGTTTGCACACACGTTGCACTGCCTGTTAATCGGTTTTCACTTGGATTTGAAAGGTTACGTTTCTATAAGAGACATCATGTGTATTGACGTCCACTTCTGCTCACATAGCCATACAAATAAGCCCTTCCCTAACTTTACAACAAATGTTTGTTTTTTTCCTACTATCCCTCAGGCGTTTTCTCAAATGGCAGCTGCAACCTTGCCATGCTAGGCAGACATCTGCAACATGGCTACATGTGTACTAAAAATCCTAACTGTAATTACACAGTCATGCACAAGAAAGTCAGGGCATCCAGATTATTTTGCATCTATGGCATGGTTATTAATAACAGAATTAATGAGTCGTTTTGTTTTATTGGCACATTTTCTTAGACTAGAGTCTGCAGTCCGTCCAGCTATCTATCCATATCTATTCCTGCTCATCTTTGGAGGGTCGCAGGTGCCACTGGGCCGGACACTCTGGACAGATCGCCAGTCTATTACACTGCTAACATACAGAGAGCACAACATCACATGCACACCAATGGCAAATTTTTAATCGCCAAAAACGACGTGCTTGTTACTGGACTTTGTGGAAGCCGAAGCAACTGGAGAAAAACCATGCTGGCCTGCAGATTTGAATCCAGAGCCTTCTTGCTTAGAGTCCTAATCACTGCACCGCCATGCTACCCAAGCTGAAGTCCACTGGATTAAACTGCATGAATGCATACAATGACTATTATGAGTATAAAGGCTTTATGATGAGTACTGAAGTACTTTTTCTAAAAAAAATAAATAAATAAATAAATAAAAAACCTGCTCTTTAGCCTCAATTAGTTTTATAGGAAAGTGAAAATCAACATCTCCGTCAATGCCAAGCTGTGATTTCTGAAACCACGACATGATCATCACCAGGGAGCATCACGCTTAATATCCCTCGATTTCTGAAAGTTTAATTTAGCATTAGTGGCATTTTGTAAAGGTTGAAAATTCATCATCAGCATGTTTACTCGTGTGTTCATCTGCGCTCGCGTCATGATCGCTATGTTGAGACTCACCTACACACACATCCTGTCTGGAGGTGGCTTTGCATGCAAAGCGGTTGCCACCCAGTTTGGCAGTGTGTTAGCCTTTGAAGTCAGTTGAGCGTCTAGTTATCCTCCCCCTTAGACCAACATGGCTTCTCCCCGCGTTCACCTGCATGAAAAAAAAAAAGCTACGGCGTAGTGGGTAATGGCACAGCTGGCTGCAGCTGAGCTCCGTCAGAGAAAGAGAGAGGAGACAGAGGGAGATGTTTAATCACCTCCTCAAACGTCACTTCTCTTTTAGTCGTTCCCGTAGGACTGGTGTGGGAAGCAAGTGGGCGAATGTGCTGAGTCACATCTACATGTTAGAAAACAACAAACAAAAACCCTAACAATAGATTAGTTTAAAATGTTGTGAAGTGGGAAACGCTAACTGAGCAAACAACTCAGATGTTTCATGCACTAAATACAAAGCAGGCATAATTAAAAAAAGAAAGTGTAACTGTGAACACTAGTCATGCAGACTTAACTGAACAGTTTACTCATTTTCAAGCAGATGCAGGTTTGCTTTAAAGGTTAATGAAAGAAAAACAAGCATGTAATTCCTAGAAAGACACTGGTGACTTTGCTCCCAGAAATAAAACGTTTCTGTGTTTCTGTTCCTTCCAGTAATTTGATACTTTGACTTCCAGATCAATAAAGCCAATCAACCAACAGGCAAGGTTTTAATGACATTAGCAAACTGATCGGTAACAAACTCTCATCTGAATTCAACGGGCCCTGTCTTTAGTCAATTTGAGGGCAAAGTCTCACAAAATGATAGATTATGCTTCTTGGTATTTGAAGTTGGGTAAATGGACAATTCCACAACATTTGCATGTTTTCTCCCAGTGATATTCATCTCTTTTTATTTTATGTTTTGACTGAATGAGGAAGAAAAAGATATTAATACACTGTCAAACGTCCTGCAGGAATTCATTGAATCAGCTAATTATCTCAGAATTAAATAATCTAACTATAGATGTGTATTAATGTATTATTTTTTGTTTTATTCATTTAAATTTATTACAACCGTATAGTTTATGGCAGTGGGGATTTGTAGATTTTGCTGTCATGTCACCTTAAGACTTATTATGCAAACATTAGCCTTTCAAACTTAAATTTATTTAATTATAGACACATGCGTGGCTGTGTGCTGTGTGTAATACGTCCTGGAGAAATGCAGCAATGTAAACCACAGTGAAGTTAATATTCCATGCAGTCCTCTATATAAATTAACAAACTCGCACCAGGGTTTTTGGGCTAGAACAGAGAATTATCTCCAAAAACTTCAATTGATAAATGACTTTAACAAACAAACAAACAAAAAAACAGCTTTTGAGAAACTTAACAAAAAAAAAAGAAAAAAAGTCCAGTTGCCTTTCTTTAACGTTATTGGATATGCCATGACCTGGATGACTGAGAACCTTCATGGACACGTAGTTCCTCCAGTTTCCCCAGACCGCCTTCATTGGCTTATAAAAGAGTGAAGGAAAAATTCCTTTTATGCACTGTACTGGAGATATAGACAGACTTAATCATTGAAAATTGGGCTATTTGTTATTGGAGCTGGGTGATCTTGAAGTGCATTTTCAGAATTAGTTCACATTGGTAAGACAGCAAAAAGAGTCATGGTTTTAAAAGCAGAGCTTGTTGAGAAAATTCCAGTGCATGGTACCTTTTAGTTTATCTTTTACTATATATACAGACCATCACTTCTTTGTTTACCCGTAACTGTTCATTTCAGTTATGATAACAAATATTTGAGTGCATGAAAAAGGTATTTTTGTAATTGCTTTCAGGGCTCATCTGTTGAAGACTGCATATTTTTTTTTATGTGTGTGCACTACAGAACAAGAAACTGGAGGTCAAGTAAATGACAAATTTATATATTAAAAATATCAAATGATACAGTCTACCAAAAGCAATATCCTGATGAATTTCAGTTTATGGTTTTGCCGTGGTTCCTACAGTGAATCTATGCAGCTCTGGTTCAAGGTGGTCTTCGGCTCTGTCGGCTGGGGTCGGCACTGATTTGCTGAGCAGTAAGAACTGGGTGTGTTGCAGCTGCCTCTGTTTTTCATTGACCTATGCCTCTAATTACAGTGTGAAAATATCAGCTGTCCTCTCACGTAAATGTCGTCCCAGAGCGAGCAAAGTTTAATCGAAACAGAAGCCCTTCCCTGATCTGACACAGAGGTTATGAATGCTGATTGCAATGATGGGCTGGGTGGGGAATGTATCCACATATTTTTGTCCTCCCACACCATAGACGGAAAAAAATCCATCTGCATTAAAGTGCTATCTGTGAAGTGTACCTATTATCTAGGAATATCAGTCACCCTTTCATCTGACTTCAAGACATTGTATTTATGTCGCTCCACACTCACATATACGCGTATTTCAGTTGCACTATGCTATATATTGACATTAAATAAAAGCCCTCCATGTTGCTACATGCGGCCAAGCTTTCAAGCAGGAGCCATGGAACACAGATTGCATGCCAAAATTGTATAGGAAAGCTCAATGTAAGACGTCAAACAGGATGTCATATCAAAATTTACATTTAGAAAGATTTCCAGCATGTGGTTATGCATCACTTGAAGATATTTTTCACTGACATTAAATAAATAAATAAATAAAGCAGTTGGTTCTTCCTCAATAGCATTTTACCACTGCACACTGCATGACAGTGTAGTCATCCTAATAACAACAAATAAAGGTCTCTTGACATTTGACAGCCCCCAAATCAGCTCGGGGCATACTGCATTAAGATTTATTATGACGTTTAGTCTTTTGACTTGATATATTGAGTTGGAGGAATGCAGCATCGAAACGCCACGAGCTTATTTTTGTTGTCTGAAGAAAGCAGACATTATAGACACATGCGCGGCTGTGTGTTTTAATACGTCCTGGAGAAATGCAGCAATGCACACCACGATGAGGTTAATATTCCTTGCAGTCCTCCATATAAATGAACAAACTCAATGGGAGCAGCTTTATATGCTGGCTCTGAACCGATCCTTGGAGAAAGTAGCTCTAAAGGCCATGACACGCCGAGGGGACAGTCGCCTGTTTCCTGGTGACGGGACAGTCTTGACTTTCGAGTATGTAACTATTTAATGACATGATTCTTGTAGACCAACTGATCAGCATAACTCATAAGAGGTCAGCACTGCACAACAGTGTCAGGTGCTTTTTAGCTTCCAAGCCTCCCAGCTAGTAGCAGCTCTTCCAGTTTCCCCAGTCTGCTTTCATTCGCTGAAATAAAGATGTATTTTCTTTTATGCAATTGCAGAATGTATGTTCCAGGTGGCCTTTCGCTTTCTGTGGTTCAACGACGTGAGGTCACGTCTCAGTCAGTGTTTAGTCGTGTATTAGTTCTGTGGTGTCGACTTTATGTGTCCACACCTTAATGAGAAAATACATCAACTGCGAACAAGAGGCCAAACAAGCCCTCTGTTATTAAAGGCTTTCATTTCACACGTAAAAAGCAGTTGTTTTTCTGTTTATTTTCAGTACATGAATAGTGTCCGTTAATGTTACTGCTGCCGTAAATAGATTTAAGGTTGAGTGCGCCTGAAAACATTTCCCCACCTACACAATGTACTGTAATCAACATTAGGCTGGACACCCAGACAACACGTTAATGGTCCGATCAAGATTTTGTGTTTTTGTCACAAGCTATAGAGATAAATCACAGTGGAGTAAATCTGTTTTGTAGTTTCTGGGATTCTGGGATGCATATCAATGATATGACCAGCTGAAATGGTGGATCGATGAGAGGGACCGTCATTGTTTGAATATGCTTAAACAAATGTCACCTACCTTAGTGTGCATCCCTGCGCAAAGAGCACAAGGCTTAGTCATGGAATAGTTGGAGCTCGACATTTTTCTCCTTTGTGTGTGAGTGAGTCCTGGACGATCTGCTGAATATGCTGAAATGCATCATATAACTGAATTTCTGATGCACTTTGAGAAGAAGGTGCTGAATCTAAAATGAGAAAGAAAAAAAAAAAATCTGCCTTACTGGAATCATCACAGGAGCTTAAATACAGAACTATTAGTGACAGCGGCAGTTGTGCTCAAAGTGTGATGGAAAATCGTCATCCCTCATACAGCAGTTTGTTATTGATAATGTACAATCATGCTTCAGCGGGTCCAACAGAAACACCCAATTATTTCCTCAAACCGGCTCCATGGCATATTGAATATATTTCCTCCATATGTTATGATTGGTGATGTAACTGGTTGTCTGATTACTTCGGAGTGAATTATTCCATGCATGGATGCCGGTAATACCAGCTATTTACTTTGCATACAAAATTACATGGCAACTCTGACTCTATTTTTATCTCACTACATCCAAATCTCACTTCCATTATCTGTTTATTCTTTCATCTCTTTGTCCTCTTTTCTCTATCTTTCTCCCTCCACCACTCTCTTATCAGTCTCTTGCTCCTTCTTTCCTTCCAGGGAGGCATGGCCTCACCTGAGGGGCTATGATAACGCAAGGCAGACTCATAAATGGCTGCGGAGTGAGGAGGGGAAATCGGTAATGGTCGACAGTTTTGCTGGAGAATATGCAGTGGTGTGTGGACTGCCACGGGGGCCGTGGAGGTCTTATTGGCTGATTCCATTGGAGCTTGACCTTTCTCACAAGGGAGCAGGGACAACAGAGGGTCTGCCAACCAACGAACATAGCTAATCCCCAAGATCCACAAACACCACCCTGAGAAGGAGAGAATCAGTCATATAAGAAGTGTCTCACACTGAGCTGACTCATGCACTTCCACGCAACAGTGCACAGGCACTGTATGTACCGGTTGCTTATAAAAACACTGTGCACAAAATATTAAGTTGAAGCTTCTTTTTGCCCATACTACTAAGCTCAGTGTTATGGCTTGAGGCAGGCTGCAGACTGACATGTGCTGCCTCAGTGACACGTGATGCTTCCAGCTGCTTCTTTTCACCTGTGAGTGATGAGCTTCCCTGGAAAGATGCCTCAACCTACTAGTGGGAGTCACTAGTGCAGTGACAAGGACAAGAACCCTTGATGTTTTCCAGGAAGGAGCCCCTGGTTTTGGCAGTAGTCAGCAGGAGCCTCACCCCAGTGCCACTCGTAATTTGCTCAAAGCCAATTCCAACTCATCTGCCTCAGCTGAACTTCATGTTCAGTGCCAGCCTCTGTGCACATAGTGGCTCCAGTGTGTCTTCCTAAATAACAAAATACTATGGCTTGTTTGTCAGTGTTTTCCTAAACTGCCTAAAAAACTAAAATATCTTTTATGAGCTGCCACTCCTATGGTTAGGACTACGTTGTCTGGTGGAGGCAGATTCTCTGCATGAGTAACAGAAGCCATTCTTAAATTCAAAAATAGTTCGATATGAAAAAAAAAAGGGATTAATTGGCTTGGATAATATGGTTGAACAGATGATAGGACAAGAGTAGAGATGCTAAGATTGAGAATGAAATAATATGAAATTGTTGACCACTAGCGGCTCAGTGGTGACTCTTGGTGCATATGGTTGCCTGTTCTGTTTGTACTGAGCACACACAGAAGGACACATGTGTTATGCATATGGTGCCATTCATACTGTTTTGACAATAAAAGAGAAAGCTAAAGCACCAGCAAAGGCAGGGAAAGGGACGGCTGCTAATGTGTAAATATGGAAGTGGAAGAGTAAATGGCAACATTTAAAAAAAGAAACATTCTGTAAATATTTTATGGGCAGAGAAATGGTAACCTCACGTACGCACACAATATGTCTGGTTGAGAAATGAGTGAATGCAAGACTCCACATGGCATTAATGAGCAATATGTTCAGACTCGATGCAAAGCAAGTCGTTATTTGCTCAAATGAAATCAGCGGATTACTTTTAAAATGGCGAAACCGCTTGAATGAATCTCATGAGTCTCATTCATTTGCTGCCTTACAGATGTGAGCAGCGGCGAGCACGTACCCCACACTTATCTACATCTCTTGCATGTATATTGAATGACGTTTCAGTGGCACCGCAATGTCCTACACCACCACATGTAGGACATTCACTGTAGATCAAAGTCTCAGTGATGTTATGTGAAGTGAGACGGTGAGATCTACAGAGAAAGGAAAGAGAAGGCAAAAGAGACATTACAAATACAGTATTCATTTCAGGCACCACACTCCACTGGACTTTTAGGAAGAGGAGAACGCATGTATCTGTTTTGAAGTGGCTTGTGTTCCGATAACAGGAACTTATTCCATATAAACCTACTGACGGAGATGCATCACTGTGGCTGCTCCTCCTCTCCTCTCCTCTCCTCTCCTCCCCTCTCCTCTTTTCGCATTCTGTCACAGCGTTGGCTCCTGCTGAAGACAGATAACGGGAACTGGAGGTTTATATTTGCTTTATTGAGCGTTAGATTCACAAGTGTGTATTCGCGACTGATGGATGTTCCTTATGAGTCGTTCCCAGTGTGTTTCTATACAAGAGCCGGTGCGTGCATGTGTCTGTCATAATGTGTGTAGGTGATCTGCATGGAGTGTTGAAAGAAAATAATGGCGACTGGGTATATGTTATGAGTATATGTTTGAGCTTTACATAGGCAAATGGCTTCACACAAATATATATATATATATATATACACACATATATATATATATATATATATATACACAAGTATGACAGGAACCTGGCTCGACTGAGAGGGTTGTGCAACACTAAGATAACAATGAGAGCATGCAACACAATTCAAATTGCTCTTTTATCCCTTTTAACTCTTTTCACAAAAGAATGGTTTTCATTTTCATCTCATATTTCCTCAACTCTGAGGTTAGATAATAGATAATCTTCCATCTCATTTCTCTTCACAGCATTTTAGCACTTGGTGTCTGTTACCAGATATGTCTTCTTTCTGATTTCACTCCATCAATGAATTATCATCATATTAGAGGGAATTGTTCACTGATTTCAATCTTTCGCTTTGACCCCTTTTCTTTTAAAAAGCAAGTATCTTCCCAGATTATCTGTTACCAAACCGAGGCCTTGATAAACATCTACTCCACATTTATTTTCTCTTACCACTGCGGCTGATCTGACGTTGTAAGACAGGTGCGCTCGGCCATACCACACATGACTGCCATCTGCTTAGACGTGGCTGCTTGTTATAGCAGCTCTCCAGAGAGTGTCCTCTCCCTCTGCTTGGAACTGGTCCTAGGTGGTGGAGTGTGAGGGCCTATATGGTAATAAAATATGCAGCATTTATTCAACAACACAACAAGTAAGGCCCATAAGGGAGTCTGTTTAGACCCATGCATCATTTACACTCTTTATGTAACGCTAAGAAATTGGCTAAATCTGCCTAATAATGAGCCATAAAGACCAGCAGTGTGAAGTGTAGTCATACTGCAATCTACAAATACTCCATTTCAAGCCTTGCATTTAAAATACTTAAATAGTATTTCTGCAGAAACCATGTCCCTCTGATTGATAGCTTGGATTACAATCAGATTGCAACCAAAGCCTTTCATGAACATCTCAGGATCGACTCCCGAGCCACAACCTGGTGAAGATTTGTCACCCATCTGAGACATGTTGACAAGCTTGGATTGCACTACAATGCTGAAATGAATGTTATAATCTTTAACTTAATGTTTTACATTTGTGTGTCTTAAAAAGTTCCTTAAAATATGTACATGTACTTAAGCAATTAGGAAGTTCGGACAGGAAATCCAATTTTGGATACGTCTCACTGACATCTGGGGGTGTAGTCTCAAAGTGTCTCAGCCTAAAATTAGTTCCCACCCGGTTAAGTGAGGAGAAGTGCTCATAATTAAAGGGAACGTCACTCCTAATTGTAAGACTACGTTTTAGATCTGTGAATAGTGCACAAAACATTGTAGCACTAATATTAGCTTCTATGACTGACAGAAGTTAGAGACAGTCCAGAGGACTCCTGACTCACTACCACCTGCTCACAGCCAGTTAAATTCAAGGGATTTGCATTTGGGAAATCGGAAAGCAGCATAATTGGACGGTGGCGAGTTCATGAAGTTTCAGTTTTTCTTGTCAACCAGTCAAAATAATCGCATGATGCAGGATGGCTTGCACTGCTTGACAGTTTGCATCACTAAAATTAATTTGCAACAGTGGTGAACATCTCAGCCATCTGTCAGAATTATTGATTAAACCAAAATGTGCTCTGCAGAGTCCGGTTTGTCTGACTATTAAGTGAACAGCAACTGACTGTCGGTTCCCTGTACTGATGACAGTGAACAACAGTGAGATGAGGATGAGAACAAAATGAGCTGAGATGAGATGAGATGAGATGAGATGGCGAGTGACAAACAGTCCTCTTACTTGCCCCATTGGCAAAATGTCCCAAGCCAAGACTCTAACGGCATCTATATTTCATCAGCAGTCCCTTTTGTGCTTTTAGGTCTTCGTAGCACTGAACTCCGGGGGGGGGGCTGCCCGCTCAGTTTGGATGAGACTGTGCAACCGTGAAAAGACGGAGATAAACACTGCGCTGGGGAAAACATACTAGAAGAGAAAAGCACTCAAACACTTCCTGATTGGAGCTGACATACACTTTGTGTCACTCCTCTACTCTGTGTCACCGCAAATTGTGCATATCCAGTGGGTAGACCTAATAATGTTTTATTTTTTTTTGTGAGCATGCTTGTTTGTGTGTTTTTAAGGGTGTTGCGCGTTGATGTTCAGTGGCGCTGGCAGGAAGAGAGAGAAATAAAAAGACAAAGGATCAAAAGATGTAGAGGCCACCGTAATCCAACTGTGCGGATCTGTTTCCTATCTCTGGTGATCTTCTCTGGGCTAATCCTTTAATAATTATTGCGACACAAAGGCTGAGATCTCAAAGGACCCCACACGGACACGCGCACCGACACACGCTCGACACTAACATATGCATGTGCGCACACAATCACCGCCATAAATGTCTACCCTCCAGAGTGTTAAGAGTTTCCCGGTTTCAACTTTAAATCCTTTGCATTTCCTTCTCGTCTCAGCTGTTTCCGTCAGAGTGCGGCGACTCTGCAGAAAGGTTGAAGGTCAATTTCTACTGGCAACACCCCTCCAGCGTTATTGATCCAGGTTAAGGACATCCCTTCGTTTTAATAAAGCAGCACCCACCGCTAATTATTTTGCTAAGCATATAATACCATTATGTTTCTTAAAGTATTACTGAAAGCTTGAAATTACTCCCTCCCTTACCCCCTAGCCATTACACTGATAGCCTGATGAGATTTTATTATGCATATATAATATATAATATAAATGAGCAACATTTTATGCATTATTTATTCTATAGACCACCATTCAAACTCTTACTGCAAGGCAACTTTTACTTGTGACGGATTACAGCTTGTTCACTGCTTTGTCCGATTTCTGCTCCGCTGCTTTCCACCGGTAATCAATTGTTAGAGCCCAGCCCTCTTGCTGGCAGGCTAAGCATAACCTCTGTGTTTGTTTTCTTTAATCCGGATGCAAAACTCATTATCTTAAAAATACACTGAAGTGGATCATTCATTGGCTTCCTTTGTCTCGGTGGAGAAGTTTGTTTTTCCCTTTTTGCCATACAGTTTATGTTTTTATCGCATTGTAATTTTATAAAATTGCAATCATTGCTGGTTACTTAAATGAAGAAGAATATATAATGTTCATGAGCTGCACTAAAATTAAAGCTAAGCTCTGTAGCCAGGACAAAAAAAAAAGAAAAGCAAAAGCAAAAAAAAAAAAACCCAAAAAACAGGACAAACTAAAAAAGAGCCATCTGGAGACAAAAGAGGAGCAATTCAAGACACACATCTGCATCGCTCCCCAGGCTTTTCTTATCTCCGAGTGTCTTTTCATCTTGGAAAGTCAATGCGGATGTTTGGCTCACAGGCGGTCGCTTTCCATTTTAAGCTCACAGCTCTCTTTTTCCACGAATTTTGTGCGGATGCTGTTAGATTTTCCGATCGTCTCACCTCCTCTAGCTCTTTGTTCTCTGGCATTTCTTCGCTAGTTTTTGTTCCATTAATTACTAATGACAAAACCACCGAGGTCTTCTAGTTACACCAAACTCGACACTCTGGTTTCACTGAATACAAAACATTTAACGGAGCATAATACGAATTATTGTTACTGCATGTAATGCACTGTTGTCTACTTCAGTTGGCATATTTTAGCGTATCATTTACTGCACATCATGTTTGGATTTTAGCAGAGCATTTTAACATTGTTCCAAACTTAGTGCACCAAAATAAGTTCATAACATGCAATGGATGTACCATTGGTACACTTTGTACCAATCACTAAAGGTTGTCACATTGGTTTTCAGTGTCACTGTCATTGTTAAACCTAGAATACTTCAGATATGTTTTTCGATAATAAGGCTGCATCGATTTGTATAAAAAGAAGTGAGAAGTTAAAATTAAAGTTTCTTAGCAAGAAAACGCAACGGCCCAGAGCCAGAATCTAAAGAAACTTAATTGTGGACTGCAAAACAGCCTGTACTCAGCCACACGAGATGTTGCCTTGGTTGCACTGCGGGGAATTGCCGCCCACTGATGCTGTCTAAATGTTGTTGTTTTTTTTCTTTTTTGGCTTAAGTGCCACCTTGTGCGCTCTGATCCTTTAAGTATAAATAAGTGCACACCAGAGCAGTTTCCAGCCTATACCCGGTTTTTGAGCTGGGTTGGCGCTTTAACAAAGCGTCATTTGGCCGTGGCAGTGCCCTTTTCCCCGCTTTCCATGGGACAGGCTCTCCAAATCGTACAGCCCACTCCACGTCCACCCAAGCCGGATTTAAGTGGGCACAGGTGGAGTTTGTCATTGTAGCACACACACACACACACTGACGTTGGCACACAGCCCATCTCGCCTGATAATGGATCAAAGAGGTTGCAATAATCCTCTTTTCTTAGCCAAATGAAGTCCAACAATAATCTCTTTAATAATTCACGCACACTTTTACTTTCTGAGGTTTACCTCTCCATCTCCATGCCTGTCACTTAAATGATATGAGTGTTTGGACACCCTTCTGAACTTTAATAAAGGTTAATTAACCTCATATCTTCACCAACTCTCTCTGCTGGATGTAGCTATGCAGAGCCACTTCAACACAGACGTGCAGCATGTGTTGAGATTGCTATCTTCCAAAAACTTCAGTCAATCCCACATTTAATTTGTTCTCTTTTATCGGATTAATTTACAGAATCTTGTTATGAAAACACAATTCCTGCTTGTAAAGATATCAGTTGAGTCAAATTGACTGTTGGTTCACTTTTATCTTTCATTGCTAGGATTTTAGTCTGTCTGTAAATGTTTTAAAAGGCCTCATTCTTCATTCTGACATTCAACAATCACTTTGCACTGTTTGTTTGAGAGATAACTTCAGACAGTGGTATGAAAAGTTTGCGGTCATTTCCAATTAGGAAAGGCCAATCAAAACTGGCAAATGGAGCTCAGGTGTATCTGAAAGGGAAAAGATAACTAACCTTTAATTTACAGAAGTCCCTGAACAGAAAAAAAAAAAGTGAGTGCACCACAGTAATATGTAGGAAGCCCCACTAGTTTAATATCTAAATCTAAATAACAGGATAGTAATGCATAACCTAAAACTGAACGTATATTTTAATCGGATCCACCAAATCATTGTAAGCAAAAACAACATTTTTTAGGGGTGTATCTCTGGATCTCTGGATGAACCCGTAAATTCCAGTGTTGGAATTTGGAGCCACGTACGAAAGCAACGTCACACGTTGAAGTCTGGTGGTATAACACACGCTGATAGAACAACAGTCGCAGCCTACGCGCTACAGAACTTTCCCTGACCAGGCCAGAGTTGATGAGATTATGAGGATTAGGATTTGTCAGTCACACAGGTTTTAAATAAAATTACAGCTAGGTGCTGTGCTGCAGTGACCGTACCTTTAGAAAGACATGAGACATGTCAGCAGCATCTGCAACCTCGGCCTGTTCTTCTCTGAATCGTTTCTGCTCTGTCTCATACTGCTGTCTCTCTCACAGTACCACACAAATAACAAAAAAATGTAGAGCCCATATTTCTTTTCTTTAAAAGCCCTAAACTATTGAACGGATGGTGCAAGCAAAATAATGGAGTTTCCAGGTACTAATGGTGAGTAAGATTATATTTTTAATGCAGTCCTGCTGCCTTTACTGTGTACGGTATGTGTACACAAAAATGCAATAATCAACAAATTACACGCTGACTATTTGCTGTGCATAAGGAAATGGAATTCGGTGAATGAGTAAATGAGTAAAGCTGTAGATATTTTGGATCCAATATCAAATTCTGCCCAGGAAATAGGGTACATGCTCAGGTTAAGTGAATTTTATTGATCTAAAAAGGCTTAAGAATCTGTGCAACACAATCTCTGATCTCAGATCCTCTCTGCTGATGTTCAACTGAAGCATTACGGACCTAAAATAACATTATGTTACTCTGTGATAAAGTGCATGATACTGTTACGAGATCACTTGCTTATGGCTGGCATATGGACAGCTCATTATTTTTAATTAGCCCAATCTTTTCTATTATTACCAGCTTTACAGAGTTTGCATTTGTTTCAACTGCTGTTTGTGCTGCCAATGACATTTAACACAAACCACCCACATGGTCTGAATGTGAGTTGTTTTGGCAGCGTCTCCTCTGCAGTTCTGAGAAATGAAAGCTTGAAGTAAAAAAAAAAAAAAAAAACTCACGGACAATAGAGGAGAGTCATCGGTAGTCATGGGAGGACAAAGAGGAGACAGGCATTTTTCTTGGCAATGAAACAAATGAGCAGCCCTTCACAGAGCTGTGGCTGTCCCCTGTGTGATTAGCTTCATAACTACAGGTTTCTTGCATCTGTTGCTATTCTCGCTGAGTGTTTGTTATCCCTCCAGAGGTGCAACCGGTGTCCGATTTTAGTGCTTCTGCTACATCAGACCATATGAGAACGCCTGATTGATGTGTGTGAATGTGAGTGTTTGGCGTGATTGGCATTAAGCTTCCTTCGCCACAGAAACTCTCCTGTGGTCCATTTGGGTCTGACTGTTGCTGATTGGGTTCAAGTGCACCTCGACTGCAGATGCCATTTGAAGATTGCTTTTATCCTCCCTTGAAACACAAGGACAGATAAGAAACAGACTTTTCTTCTCTGGGGATCTGAAAAGCCCCCTCTCACATAAATAGAAATGCATGTACACAGAACAACTTTTCCTTACCTCTCCCCCCCCCCTCTTTCTTGTGCCTTCTGTCGAGCAGCTATACTTACACACATCTGCACCCAAAAAGAAAATACGACAAATCGTATTTGCTTGCTCCGAGGCAATTCCCTTCAAAAAAGAAAAAGATGTTGAGAATGATTGGTCTTGGAAACACTTTTAACTCCCCAGTCACCCACCACTCTTCCATGCCATCTTATCTTTCCTATACAGCATGCTAATCAAAGGCGGTCGCACCCGGCTATCTCCTGGTGGGATCGGCAGCTTTGTCTAAGCCCTTGCCATGAATGTCTTAAAAGCTACACCTTATAAATTAATGGCTTTAAGGTTTTTGTTGCACAGCAAAAGATGAGCAAAGGGTTAGTAAAATCAAGAAAGTGACAAATCTAATAGTTATTTCCAAGATGGGGTTATGGTGACAGTTATGCCGGGGCTGCTTTCTATCATGTTCTCCATGAGCGTTGTGCATCTGCTAAGTTTGTCATCACATTGTATGAGCCTGGGGGATGCCTCGAATCAAGGCTTATAGCTCACAATCGGTTTATAAAAAAGTCATCAGACTGAGTCGAGTTAGGTTTCAGAGGTGGATGTTTGCAACTTTTAAGCGCAGTTCTAAGAAATGATCCGTTCTGTGAATTAACACCCATGTTTAAAATTCAAAATTCAACATGACTCAAGTATCAACCGTAACCAGCTAATGCGTGTTAGATCGAGATAACACGACAATTAAGACTGAAGTTGTCATGCTAATTTCTGTGAACAAGTGACACGAGCCATATTTAAACACCATTCAGATTTCACCCTGTGCTGCAGATTTAGGTCAGTCTTATGGTTAAGTTCTATTAATCAAGCCTTACACAAATATTTCCTTCAAAGAGACACGTAAATATACACACGTCTTTTGTTTTAAAAAGGAGATGATGCATCACTTTAACATGGGCAATACATGATTACAATAACACCAGACGTACAGAGAAACAGAGTATAGTTTATCGTGTAATTTCTCTTTACTTAAGGGAAAATTTGTCTTTTAGTAAAGCCAATAATAAGATACTTCTATGATCACACTGGTCAGACAAATCAGTCTTGTTCCACCTTAAATCTGTTTCCATCCCTATGTGGCTTTTTTCTGATTTCATACCTGGCATGCAGTGATGTGTCATTCACAAACGAACTGGCTCGAAGAGACTTTGTAGCAAACAAGAAGAGTCGATTCCCGTCGGGTACAGCCGAAGCTTCAGCCACTCCTGAGAATCCATACAGGCAGGGGCGGACACTTTATTTTGATGGACATGACATTCAAGATTCTTTATTGTCAAGCACTCTGTAACAATGCAACATCATTACCAGTACTGAAATTATCGATGCATGGGGCCCAGTTGACTTCACAAAAGCAAAATACAATAAATAAAATAAAGTAGAATAAAATAGAATAAAAAAAGATGGAAAAGATAAAAGAGATATGTGGCAAAATTAGATAAATATATAGAATGAAGTGAAATTGTGCATGTGTGGCAGTTCAGCTGCTCGGTAGCCTGATGGCTTGTGGGTAAACACTGTTCGTGTGCTGGTTCGTGTGCGACATTCAGCTAATCGCACGCGAGGACATGCTACGATCACACCATTGTGTTAAAAAAAGAGTGTAGTGGTACAGGCCAGGTACACACAGAGTAAGGGGTGAGCCGGATTTAAATGGCAGCACGTCGAGGAAAAAGTGAAGAAATGAGCAAAAACTGGACACCCATTTCTGAATGCCAACCCCAAGACTTTTATGTAAAGTGTCATAATGTTAAGTTTTTATTGAATTTGTTCGCTGTGGTTCAGTTGTTCATTTAAAGCTTTGATTCAAATGTTAAACAATAGTACCTGTATTTTTTTGTAAATGCTTAAAAGTAAGGCTTTTATGAAAACAGCGAATGAAAAATTGCTTACCAACGCTAAGCTAAATAAAGAGCCATTTGGGAGCTGTTTTGGAGCCATAAGAGCTGGCTCTCCTAAGTGAGCCGAAGCTTTGAAAAGAGCCAGACTTCCCATCACCACTGGCGCGCTGCACTGCCGTGTTTTGACAAAGCACCTCTTCCCTCCCTTTGCAGTAGACTCTAGCAGAAAACTTTTCACCCTTCGCAACTTTGAAACCCCTCAGAGTACCGAGAGTGGATGCTCGTCAAAGGGAAGCGGACCACCCATGATGCTCCTGGGATTTGTGGATGAACATGCTACGAGCTGCCGGCAGCCGCTGGAGCACAGTGTGTACGTCACACCATTGTAATATTAACACAACCTGAAGTGCTTTTCGGATATACTCTCACCATTTCTCCCACACTGAAAACTCACAGCAAAAAAAAAAAACAACAAAAAACAGTCAACAGGTAGCTTGGGAGGTGGTTTGGTGGGAAAATGATATCTTGAAACTGTGCGACTTGAATTGTCTCACTATTCGAGGGGATTTGAAAGCAGACCATATCAGCTCCTTTTTTTTTTTTTTTTTCCCAAGAGCAGCTTGTTGTGTTGTATGCGTTTGAGATAATGTAGTTTCTGTTATTATTTTTTTATTTTCACTTTGTGGCTTCACAGGCAGCGAACCCAGTTTCATGGTTGACACGAGGACTCGGATATTTAGGATGAATATATTTCACATGAGCCCCGCTCATTTTTCCTCCTCACTCTCCGTATACTTCTATCTCGTCTCTGTTTACTGTCTTGTTCTCGCTTTCATTGTTGTTAATACGCATATCCAAAATTTCCATCTATTTTTTTCCCCATCCCCTTTGTATGCCTCTGTTCTACAAATCTCCAGCTTTCATCCCTGTGTCTCCTTTTCTCTTGTTACCGTCATAACCAGTTATTTATACCTCATACTCTTTCACTCCATTATCCCATCATTTCTCTTTACCGGTCTGTCACACCCTTTCCCGCCTCTTTTATCTTCCCTTTCTCTTTTTAATAGCCCCCTAGATGTCAACTGCCTCTTATGGCTATCGTTTTCCATTTCTCCCTGCAGCTTTTTTTTTTTTTTTTTGTTCCCTGCCCATTCCCTATATTCCTCCATCAATGAAAATTCATGCTACTGCTGGGAGCAAGCAAGAGGAGGGCAGTGGAGATAACTAGTAAGGGGAGCGAACGCAAGAGGAGAGATCAGAGTGACCATCGGATGAAGTGCAAGAATGCGAGGATGAATAGTAAACAAGAGAGAGCTCCCACGGCTGGACTAATTGAATTCCGCTCTCTCTTCTGAGTCGCGTTAGCAGCAACCGCAGTCGTAAGGAAATTCCGTTTGGAGATACGGCGAAAAATACGAAAGGGGCAAGGGGGAAAAAAAGATAAAGAGAATGAGGAAGATAGGAAAAGAGCAAGTTAGAGAAGAGCCAAGAGATTGGATTACAAATATAAGAAGGAGAGAGAGAGAGAGAGATAGCTCCTCTGGCCAGACTAATTGAATTCCGATTTTCCCTCTGAGATTGGTTACGAGCAGCAGGCAGGCAGGCAGACGGGCTGCCCCCAGCATGGATCAACTCCATCCAACCAATCACACTAATACAGTGTTTATGTCCAATCCAGTGCAGCCCGGTCAATAGCTTCTTCGCCAGGGCCAAGCCAAGAGCAGGTTTACGGGAACCGGAGCCAACTTTAAAAATTATACATAATTGAAAAGCCTTACTCTTCAGCTGGAACTACAGTCTAACTTACAAATCATCTCCTCTGAAGACAAAGTGCAAAGGTTTACTCACTTTTATGTGTGAACGCTTCAAATATCAGTTGTAGTGGTAGGCGCGGCAGCGTAAACCACAGCATGAAGGTGAAATATGTTTATGAAGGTCAGTATTGGTGCTGCTTCCTCTCAGGAGGCAGTGGCCAATAGGAATCCAATTTCTGCAAAGAACACACAAAACCAATTTACTTTGTACTTAAAGGATGCGTATGTCAACAAATATTAAGTTGAGCTGACTTGTTAGATAGGAGTCTGTGCTAAAGAGCTCCGTTGTTTGTTAGAATCCATAAAAATCACATCAGCGGCTGACATCTTCCTGACAATGTGCATGGACACGAGTCTGTTTTGTTTTAGTATGCCCTGTCTTAACATTAGGGGATTAAAATAGTGCCCCAAAAGTTCTCTATTTATCCCTGTTTAAGTAAAAATGCAAAGCCCAGCTGTTATATGACATTACTGAGCATTTCTAAATAAAACGATGACTACATTTATGATTAATTTTCTCTTCAGAAAGAGTCAGTTAACCCAGCATAGCACTGGTTAGTCAGACAGTACGGAAAGATGTATTGCTGCCATTTAATAGATTTCTTTGTGCTGATGTGAAATATAAAATCCAGCCTTTAATGTCTAGAAAGTTACTCACGGCGAGACAACGGAGCTAGTTTGCACGCATGTGTGTCCACTTTTGTTTGCCTAACCATTATTGCACATTTATATTCGTGTGTTTTGTCTGCGACTCGACTGCCTCCAGCTGCGTCGTAAAGCATGAGGGTGTCTCTTTCTATGCTCATTATTTGCCTCTCCCTCCTCCGTCTCCTCTATCTCCCCCGCCGCTCTACGTCACTACCCATCACCACTCAGCCTCCATGAATATTTAACCAGTCCACAAGCTCCCCTGCTCTGCGCACTCCTCCTTTTATTCCTTTGCTTTCCCCCCTTATCCTCTGTCACACCTTTTTGTCCCTGCTGCACACATTTGTCCTTTTCTGTCTCGCGCTAAAGACCTTTCTTAACTTCTTTCTCTCCATTTCTCTCCGTCTGTCTGCCTCTATTTCTGTTTCATTTGCTCTTCCTTACATTGCAGGAGGGAGCTGCTGCTGCTGCTGCTGCTGCCGCCGCTGCTGCTACACACCCTGCCCCTTAACGCCCAGTCGTTGTTTCTTATTTAATCTGTTCTGCTTTATTGAATTTAATTATTTCTAAATGATTAACTCAGAGTTCAGGGTGGGGTGGGGTGGGGGTGGGGGGCGGGAGGACATATGTTGTGAGATGGGGTGGAAGGGCCACTGGAAGAAAGATAGTGGGGATCTTGGCTTTTTGTTTTGGAGCCAGGCAGAGTAAATAGCCTGGTATGCACACTCATCAGTCTTTGATTCCATTACTGCAGAGTGACTGCAAATGCATGCACGACTCCCGCCCGCAAGCTGTCCTCGCCCTCCAACTCAACTACAGCGTGTGTTTCCGTGTGTGCGGTCATGACAGGGAATAAAGGATTATTTGCATATTTTCTTAAAATGTAACACCAAAATGTCTAAACGCCTACAGATTCCAAATCAGTCTATTTGTCAGGGCGTCAGTGTGTGTATTTGCTTGTGTGTTTCTGTGTGACAGGTGTAAAGGAGAAGCAGGTACTGTTTACTTTCGCATTGCTATACCTCAAACAGAGGTATTCATTACAGCGCCAGAAGGCAACGGAAGCATAGCTGTAATGATGCTGACAGCTCTTTATATGAAAATGTGACTGGTGGAGAAAAGAAAAGGAAAATAGAATGAGAGGCTTTTACATTACTGCAGCACCTCTCTAATAACAGCAGAAATACTCATACAGGCTTGTATCGGGTATACACAAAAGCTGGGAAAGGAGTTGCATGAGTGCGCAAAGACATGCTCGTGCACACTTATTTATAGGTCACGCCAGTTTCCAGTTCCAGCTATTGGGTTATTGAATGTATCAAAGGTTGTATTGTTGGTTCAAGTTGGTTGGCAGATATTTAAATGACAGATGATCAGCACTGCAATATGTAATGCAGACTGCCTGAATAGTTAATAAGGGACAAATAAGAAACACAAAGGTTGCAAACAATTATATTTGTTGTAGGTTATTGTCATCATTGTGTTGTATTTGGGCTTTTATTTATCCCAAAATTGTGAACTATGCCACAATGAACATGACATTAAATTATTTGCTTTGTGTAATAAACCTTCATGTTCAGATGAAAACATATTGAGTTAGAAATGTTAAACAGTTTTTTTTAGAACAGTATTCATAATGATTTTATTTATAGTATTATAGGATATCGGTTAAACATAGTCACTGGGAACAGTTTACTTGAAGATGGACTTTTAAGTAACTACAACTCCTAAGTAAATTAAGTAGTGTCTAATGCAGGGGTGTCAAACATATGGCCTGTGGGCCAAAACTGGCCCGCCAGAGGGTTCAATACGGCCTGTGGGATGAATTTGCAAAGTGCAAAAGTATAGAAGATATTAACTGCAATTTTTCAATAAAACTGGCACCTAGTTTTTGCACTAGAAAGATTTATGGACATCACACGACACTGAGATCAAGAACTAAACAGCTGATGGCAGCGATGCAATTTTAGGACATCAAATGTTTTGTAAAAGGAAACATTTTCCTAATGTACTTCTTTGCACTAAAACAAAGTTATTATTTCTAGGTTATTGTGTTACTGCTCCAGCCCTGCTTAGGATCAAATTGGGTCGTATGTGGCCCCTGAACTGAACGAATATGACACCCCTGGTCTAATGGTGGATGTTTTTATAGTTAGCTTAATAAGTTAAGTAAAGTTAATAGTTAACTTATTGAACACTCTCTTGACCCATTTGGAAGTTATAATTTACACTTCTGTAAGCTGAAATGAAAACATAGCCTGCACTTTTGATCAAGGAGGACAATTTTAATGATGCTGCTGATCTATATAAAACTCGAGTAGTGCCGATTAGATGTTGATGGGAGCTGCAGGAACTCCACGTGTGCGACAGGTGCCGTTTATTTTGTTAATGAGTGAGGGGAGAGCAGTGCTACTTTTATCTTGCCAGACAGGATGATGAAGCAGAAGCGAGCGTGCGCAACATTTTAAAATTTGCCAAGATCATAGAGGGAAGTGTATTACATGTGTAAAACCAACAGGTGCGGTTTCAAATTAGGTAATGAAGAAATAGTGCAGAGATGACAGTCCCTTTCCCTCTTACTTACCTTGTTGTCCACTGCTTAAGTCTACAGTTTCTTGAGGAAGCCTAGCCTAGACATGGATTTTGCCTCATCTTAAGTAAAAGTCTAATTTATGTTTGATCACTGAGTGCCTTGCCATATTGTGCAACTTTTTGGATATACTTTGTAAATATCAGATCATAGTTAGAATTAATCTTGCCATCAAGTAAAACATAACAAAACATCACCGTACACCGGAGAGCTCACTTGTCTCGGCCAAGTTATGCCAAATGAAAAACTGGGTGAGAAATGCTTTCTTCTTCGCAACAAGCAAGCAAGCTCTGTTGTCCCAATATGTATTTCATAATTTAGTTGTCATAGTTTAGCCTAAATGTATCACAGTGTTTCATGTCCCAGAGTTTCTGTTTGTGCTTGCACAGTCATAAAGTAGTTCCTATATCACATTACTGTGACAGCTCACGTCTCGCTTTCGGTGAATTCTCCTGGAGGTAGAACTTCGCTGTCGTTGTCAATGACATTTAGAAAGGTGTGTTTACAACAAACAGACTGAAGCGTTTACTCCTTTCGTTTGCACTATTTGTTCGGCTAAAGAATAAGTAAAGTCGCGCCGAACTCAGGTCGCGCCGAATAACTGCCTTGAGATGACAGAAATGTCAGTCACGTTTTCCTTCCAGAGTCTTGGAGATGAATTCAAAACGCATTTTATAGCTGGCTAGTCTGTTGACATCTGAAAGCATGTGATTACTCATGCTTGCAGCTCTGCAGCGTGAACCCAAACACAACCAAATACACGTACACACAGAATCATAAAAATAAAAAAAAAATAGATAGTTGCTGTTGTACCCTGGCAGTGAGGATGATTTTTTTAACTTGTTTTGTACATTGATGTACTGTATTTATTTACTCATATGGTAGGCTTAATCAAAATTATAGTTGGGCACCAGACAGGGGATTTACTCCCCTGTCTGGTGCCCAACTATAATTTTTGCCAACCTGTCAATTTCAAAATTAGGGGATTCTTAGTTAATAACGTTAGCTTGGTTAACTCAGTACCTGTTCTACAAAAGGCTTAAACAAAAAGACAACACCACCAGTTTCAATTTAGTTCTTTAAATTAAATTATTTGTATTTAAACCACATCATAAAGATCAACGTAATGTGTCTAATGTCATTAGAACCAAACATTTTCCCAAATGTCATAAATCAAACAGAAATTCTCATAAGTTCAGAATGATGAGGTCAAAATAACAAGCGCTACATTTAACCAGTTACAACAAAAAACAAAATTAGCCTTTTACTTTTCAACGTTCAAAACAAAAGTTCGAAAATGTGGTGTGAATGTGTGAATCGGAGATGTTCAATTTTAGGCAGTCCAGTCCAGTTCACTTCCGAGTGTTAGTGGCTGTAAATGTAGGTGAAAGAGAGTGGGGGGCAAGGAGGCAGGAGTGTGAGAAGCCTGGAGAGTTTGCAAGATAATTTAGCCCGAAGGGAAGGTAAAGTGCTTCCCTGGGAAACAAGTCAGTCCATAAGATCCTCGTCCAATGCATAGGAAAGACACCTGGGATTTCTCCGTTAACTTTCTCCCAAATTAGGAGTATCCAGCTGATGTTGAATATAGTTCTTCTTTGTTTTACTTTTAAACAAGTAAGTGATTATTTTCCTTTTACACACTAGATTTACCCATAGTTATCTTTGTTACTCACACTTCTCTGTCTGTTGTTCTCCATGCTGCTTTGGTTGACTGGTTTGGTTGTCCAATTTATCTCCTCCCTTCCTCCTTCATTTCCTGTCTCAGTGAAAGAGGATTGGTTGGTCTGTGGTCCTATGTCCATACCAACCATACCATGTGTCCTGTTTGATAATGTGAAGCATCCTCCAATGTTTCTTGCAAAGCATGTGACTCAGCATATTTTAGTGCAAGGACCTTGTGAGTGAGATTTTATTTTACAGCACAATGCACATGCAAAAAAAAATAAAAAATGTGTTAAAAAAAGTGTTATAAAGGCTAACACAAGCGTATTCTCTCTTTCGTTTTGTATCGTGAAGTGTACTTAAATGTGGAGAAGCAGTATGTGAGATTTATATACAGGTATTTGCTTTTATAAAGACACAGTCTAAAGGTGAAAGCAGGTCTTTTAATTGCCCTGAAGTAGTATTTGACAGATTTACCTGCGTTCACAGGTTTGGCCCACACACTAAACTTCTGTTAACTGATTAAGATGAATTGAAGGCAGAGGAGAAAGCAGGAGAAAGCAGGTTTATGTTTGTGTGACTGTGAAATCGATCCAGTGAGAAGTTTATATACTTCTTTTTGTTGGTTCCGAAGAGTACTAAGACCTGAAAGAGCTGCAGACAGGTTAAGGGCAGGTGGGAAAATTACAGAGAGGAAATCAGCTGTAGGCACTGATGGAACTATTAAACAAAAAGCAGAGAGGCCAGTGTCTTCCTTTGACCATAAACGGCTCATGACCATGGTATCTTTCTTTGTCAGAGTAAAAGGTTTATCTTCATCTGTTGTTGTGACATTGAGGTTTATAATTTTGCAAAAAGATTACACATCCTTATCAGTACTTGTGAGAGCCAGTGAATTTTCCACCTTGTGATGATAACCCATTGTGAGTGCTCAGTGTCTCCACAAAACCCTATCCATAATAGATTGTTATTGAGCTCAAGATCATTTTTCACCTGGGACGCCACAGTAGGGATTTCTCAAAATGTCAACAGCACAGTGTGATTGCTCAGTGTGACAGGGCTATCTCATTTCATACGAAACCTAGGCTTACAGTTCGCATATCTAGCTTAGAGCCGCAAACAAAGCGAGCCGCTTTGCGGAATGACGAGTCACTTATGATAGTGTTTAATCGAATGGAAACACGTTGGATGTTTGAAATGTTTTTCTGCCAACCCGTTACAGGACCCAGCCATTTATACAGGGAGATTTCCACCAGAGAGCCTGCAGTGAACTTACAAACACTTGTGCACTCTCCGAACCTCTTTAATTCAGCTTCTGCCATGACCGTCACTGCTTTTAATCTCCATGCTTGATCACAAATAAAATTCAGGAACATGTAGTTAATCACCGCAGCGGCGTCCAGCGTGCGCTCCCCTCACCATGTCGGCTTATTGACTGAGGCAGCAGCAACAATCAGCCTACTAAGCTTTTAATCTAAAACACAATTACCACCTATGACTCGATGGTTCCAGGCAATAATGCTTTCTGTTACTCCATGGAAAGGCTGCTCTAGCCCTAATTTGCACACTCCATTGGCCTGTTGGGCCAGTACACTGAAAGGCAGGACAAATATTTACGCCATCATTTATTTGTGCATGTATACATAATAAAACCAATCCTCTATAAGCAGTGCTGTTGAGATAAGACAGACAAAACAACCATTTACAAATAAGCAATAATATTACAGTCCACTGCCAGAGTACACAGGAAAATAATAAGTCTATAGTCCAACACAGAATTGCTTCAGTTTGAAAACTGAACCGTTGTTCACACCCACGATTATCCTGTAATGATCACTAATTACCTTACAGGGTGATACCTCCTTCTAAATGCTGTTTTGAATTGAGATTGATTGGGGTGACTTTGGGATTCTAAAAAAATAAAATATCTTGATTTTGTCTTGTGAGCCATAATGTTGCCTTTTTATCTCTTGGTGTTTTTCGTGCTGCTGCGACGACAGGGGGGTTTGCAGAGTCACGTTTTTATCTGTTAGAGGTTGCAGGGCAGATAGGAAGTTAGATAGTGCCACAGGTACCTCCTACCTCCTCCCCGCTCTCCCCTTGATCCACCTTTCATGCATTTTACCGTCTTATCTTTCTGGAAACTGGCCTCTGCCTCATCCGCCTCTCCGTTTTTATATTCATGGCGAGAGCTCATCGCATAGTATAGCCAAACATTTGCACACTGGCCCTCTAGACACTGAAACTTCAGAGGGCTGTGGAAAATAGCATGCCATTTAAAGTATGTGAATGTGTTTGAACGTGTACGTGTCGTACCTTCTCAGAATGCACATAGCGATTACTGCGGTGGAATTTACATTGCGTTTTATCCACAGCTCCTTTTCTGAATGTTTAGAACTAATTTTCTTTCTTACACTTTGAAATTCATGGAAACCCCCGTATTTGTATTCCTTTGGTCAATTTTGATCTTACGTACATCTTTCACACTTGATGTATGGTAGAACAATCCATAACTAGTCCACAGACTTTGATTTTATTTTATTTAAACACTAAAAATAGTAAAGCAGTCGAGTTCAGAATTCAGGTTAAAAATAGCCCATGATTTTTATTTTTATTTTATTTTAATTTTCACTGTATGGTGAAAGTTTTAAAAAGGACATGAATTAATCAAGAGAACACTTGATAGGTTATTTGAGAATGAAAGTGCTGGCTCAGCTACACGTGATACAGAACATTTCACTTGATCAAAAATTTATGATGAAGTACTGACATCCAATAATTTATGCTTAAGACTCGGATGAAGTTAAATTGTAAGTTCAACCGCAGCCAAATGCTCTTTGATTCTGAAAATCCTGTAAGAGACGGAGAAAGGCTTTCTGTCGAATCAAGACAAGCACACAGTGGAAAATATTTTTGTTTCTAAATGACATAATCTGACCACGGAGCATTAAAAAAGGAACTAATTAAGTACACACTTTCAAGTCTTCCTTTGTTCTGTAATGTTGTTTGGCTAAACAGACGCAAAGTTATCTACCAGAACCACAGACTGGGAAAAAAAACCATGACAGCTCCTCAAGAGGGAAGCAAAAGCAAGTAGAGCTCCCCCTGGTGGCTTGTTGCAGAATAGGTCATAAGCTCCACCCTCTCTATGTTAGTTGATGGGACTTGAGTCAAACTAAAACACTAAAATACACGTTGAATAATTTTTTTTTTCAAGGATGGTTTCTGTCATTTTATGTCGTTTATATAATGTTGACGTATGTTCAAGTGTTTTCCGAGATTAGTTTCATTTTAGTTATTTGCCGCTATGTAAACAGGATGTGACATCATGATGATGACAGCTGTGACCAACACTTGACACTGACAACCCCTCTGTGAAGCTTCCTTGAACGTAAGAGTAGTATGGGGCCATTATTGTAGCAAAAGTATTTGCAAATGTGTAAAAAAAATCCGTGTGTGTAACCAGATTTGCAATAATCTTGTCTATTTGAAACCTACTAAATGAGTAGCTGTGGAGCAAACTTTGCTAACCATTTTGTGAGCTTGTATGTGAATTTATGTAGTTAACTAGCTTGCTAATACGAGTCCAAAGTAAGCTCTGTGGGTAAAAACTCTGTAATCGGCAGTTACCATTTACAAAGTCTGAATTCATCATGGTGCTTAAGCAATATATAATCCAACATTTCTATGTAACTAGTAGAGATACAGTAGAGTGCAGTATTAATGAAACGCAAAAGCAAGTGTTTAGCAAGAATGTGGGCGGGTCATTGATAATGCGGAACCACTCTTGGACAGTACTGCGCAGAATGTGGTTCCGAACTCGCAAGACGGTACCGCCCGTATTCCTGGGATACAAGCCTCAGTTTGACCAATGAGAGAAACTGGAGACGTGTCATCCATTTTTTTGTTTTTCTACAGTCTATAGTGACAAAAGTATAGGGGCATAACAAACTTCTAATGAATACAACATGTCCGGTTGTTACCAGGTAAAGGATGTACGCACCTACAGTATATTCTATGTGTCAAATGAAAACATCTTGGACAGGCTGGTTTTCTTTTCTCGCCGTCTACAAAGGTAGAAAGATAACTCCACAGGTATCAATCCTCGGAAAAAACAACACAAAATATTCTAAAAAGAACAACAGTAAACAAGATAGAGAGTGGAGGTTTTCATTACCCATCTAGTATAAAATGTATTTATAGGAGATGAGAAGACAATAGAGAGGAGAAACAGTCATATATTTACATCGATCTGAGCTACGTTTTTTTATCACTTAAATTTTTATTGAGTTTTCACATGTATATAGGCAAAAAATAATACAGCAAACAAGGTACAAGTTAGAGTAACAATAATAACACTAACATACTGTCTGGAGATACTACTGTTCAGTCCACTGTTTCATTTAGCGTTCGTTCAGTTGGTGTCACGTCCCAGTTTCTTTCAAATACGTTCTCTTTGAGTCTCAACAGGTATGTCAATTTTTCCATAACAAGAATTTCCGGGACAATTTCCAACCACTGCTCCTGGTTTGGAGTGTTCACATTGAGCCAGTTTCTTGTGACCGCTTTCTTGCTTGCCGCAAGTAATACCTAGCTACGTTTATCTTTAATATTTTCATGTACACATTTCTTTCCAATCTGTGAATGATACAGAGCCCTGCATTCTGGTAGTATAAATATGTTAGCTGACCCAGCAGTCTGTCAGTTAGCCTACAAAATAGGCATCTAAGAGCTGCCTGCATTCATCAAAGAAAGCAGGGATGACATTGCTGACTTAATTTTCATCAGTGAATATACTAATCCTAGAAAGAGGCAGCAGGCAGTAGGCGTACACCGCCTTGACCTGCTTTTACAGATACATAAAGGCAACGTACCCCTACTGCATGCTGCTTAGTCTAATCTGAGCACTACATTTGCTACTCTAGCCCAACAAAGATTCCCTACAAAAAAAGAACTGGTCTCACAGATGTATTAAATGGAATTGAAACTTAACAAATGTACTTTCTGAAAGGTCTGATAGTTCATGCTTTTGTATCTACCTTTTGCAAATCCTGTTAAAACCCCCTCTTATTTTGGCATTTAAGACTTTTTAACATAGCTTGGGTATGCAAAAATTATTTTGTGATTCCCATTAAACGCAGAGAATAGTGCTTTTTATTATTAGATTTAAAGCCTTTGCTTTCGAGACTAAATGTTACAATGGATGGTCATAAGGTAATTTATGCCATTTGAGCAGAAGCCTTTTTGCCCATGATGTGTCAGTGAGTTACAGCTTAGCCCCGGAGGGCTGCCGCTTTGAGCCCTAATGAAGAGCAGGATGTCACTGGCCATATGGCAGGAGTCATGGCGTTAGTACAGACGCTCAGTGCCAGATGAGACATGCTAAGGTGGCAACCGTGCATGTCTGTGCATGTGTTTACTCGCATAAATGTGTACAGCACCTACATGCTCCAGCAGAGAAATGCATGTTTGTGTACAGTTTAAGTGTGCTCATGAGTGTACTTTTGTGGGTGGCAGTAGGTTGCAACATGTGCCAACAAGGCTGGCTTGAGAAAGCTAACAGACGGCGTGGTTTTTCATCAGTGCGGGTCAGTGGTCGAAAGCAAGGCCTGAGAGGGCCTACTGGGTAGACAGACTGTCAGCCACATCAAGTAGACAAATGGGGCTGCCCAGGGCCCGGGGCATCCAGCAAGGTCAAGGGTCATTAGCAGCACAAACAGTAGATTGGCACATTGCTCTGATACAGGACCGATTCTTATTGATATGTTTGGATTCCTTTTTGTAGGTACAAGGGCTGCAACATCTGGTTATTTTCATTATTGATTAGTTCGGTCGCATGCTCAGTTTTTCGATTCGTCTAAATACTATTACCTATTTCCTTTACCCTGTATTCATGGGTTTCATCAGGTCCCTTTCCACAGGTGTTTTAATCAAGCACCATGCAGTCTACATTCATAATCTAGGTGCTTGATTTTAAACACCTGTGGAAAGGGACCTGGTGAAACCCATGAATAGTGACTTACTGGTTCTGTCCGACCAAGAGGACAAAGAGAGTTTACCATCAAATAAATCAGATGAAAGAAAATCAAATATAAATGAGAAACTGGAACAAATCTTTTTTTATTTTTTTTATTTTTTTTATTTTGCATTTAGAATGAGTTATTTGGGTTTGTACATGGAGTCAGGAAGCAACAGTTAAGCTTTTGATGTTTCATTTGATCATTTTAGACCACTAACCATACTGCCAAGATATGCAAAATAACTCATCTTCATTCCTTTTTGTGTACACTTGAGGTGATCTGCAGCCAAGAATGGCTCCATAATTTCATGCACAGTCATCAGTCTGAAATGTAAAAGTCAGAAAATGAAATAGAAAGAGAAGCTGTTTGTTATATATTCAAATAATGCAAATTATACTTTAGCTTTTGTGTCATAATCCCAGCACTGCCTCCGTGTATAAAGGACATAACAAATAGACTGTAATGCCCTAAAAGACATTAACAGTAATGACCTTATTCATTTGACACCATTACAATTATCGAGCCCAGAGGCGCAGCGGCTCTAGTCTCTTTCTCTTTTCACTGTCTCTCCCCCTTTCACTCTCCCCGTTTCACTCTCTCTCACTCGGTCTCTCTCTCTCACTCGATCTCTCTCGATGCCGCGATTCAGCTCACAGTTTGATTCACGGTCGCTTATCATGCATACATCAGCCCGGCAAAGACGTGTCTTCATCAGGCGGAACACAGTGACAAGCATAAACACACGCAAATGGACAACAATAGCGCAGACATTCATCTTTAAACACCTTTTCAGATTTCAGGACGAGCACGAAACTGCTGCGGTAAATTAGTACGGAGCTGCGTAGAACTAATTGCAGGCGGTTTTGTTGAGGGAGGATGGAAAGGAGGGAGCATGAAAAACGAGATGTGTTTAACAGATGATCTATACGCAGGGTGCTTCACCGTGATAACCCCTGCTGAGAGAAATTATTGCTGTAAACAGAAGCTCGAGTCTCATAAATGCATCTACATCCATTTGACTTGACGGCAGGCCTCGCGATGCCATCTTTGGCAGTAGGCAATATATCTCCCAGTGAGCACAGGGTTAGCATTGACTGACATCCGTGATGAAACTGAGGAAAATGAGTGAGGGAAGAAAGAAAGGGTTGAGACGGAGCTTACCATCTGGCATGGAGGAAGAAACCAGCAGTAACTCGATGACCTCAGTGTCGGCCTCGGCTTATTTGCTCAAAATGCTGCGTCACCCACAGTATAGCTATAGAGAAACAGAAGGGAAGAAATGGCCGTAAAGTTGATGCCGGGTACGCGGTGATCAAGAGCTGTCCTGTGAGAGCAATTCCTCTGTAATGTTCAAGCCGCTTCATGATAAGGTTGCTAATTAAATGCTGAGGTTTAAAGTAGGTTTTCTTAAAGGTCTGTTTCTGTCATCTTTAAACATTCAGTGAAGGGTTGGGCAATACATTGAACTAGTTTGTTTGCTCTCTGTTGTGTTTCAGCAGCAGTAGTGAGAATAGTTGTGTGGAGTCACAACATTAATTAAAACAGTCACAGTTTCCTTGGAGACGCCGGTATGTGTGAGCTTCGCCAGTCAAACACCTTGGCAAGTGATTACGACTAAATAAGATCGGAGAAAAGCAGTCATTTTACATGAGTGATATGGAAATTTAGACTGTGTTTGATTTGATTACGAAGAAACACTTTACACTCATTCTGTCTGGGAGGCCATTTTCCCTGAGGTACCATTAATTCAAGGAGAAGGGAGTCCTCACCTGTTATCTAAGTAAAACTTGAAACGTAGGGTAAAACGGACATTTGTGCGTGTTTTTTGACACAGTCACTCACAGACAAAAAGGGTCTCCTGTCTGTGTTTTTTTAAAGCAGTTAAAATAAAATAAGAATTCTAGCAGTTAGCAGTTAGCATTTATTACGGTGCTTTTTGAGATTGTCCTCTGTGCGAGCAATAGCTGTTGACAGATCTCCTTTCCTTTGTTCCTTTTTTAAAAAATATGTGGAGATGTTGGTATCTATGGACTATTTATAGGTGCATGTATTTAGAATCTTTACTATATTTAGTTTGTTTTTCCTTTAGCTTGGACCTTATTTCTGCATGAAATACGATCGATTACTCACTGATATAACTTTGGTGTCATTTGGAGTCATTCGGACGACATTTAGATCCAGTGGAGCATCGCGTAAATCCATATAGTGGGAGTGAATGGGGCACCGAAAAACAGCCTTTAAATAACACATTATCTGCCACGAAACTCGTTCATTTCTCCATCATTTTTGTTATGATACTCCCACGATATGGATATACGTGGCCCTCCACTGGATGTAAATATCGCCCGAACGACTCCAAATGACGCCAAAGTTATATGGGTGAATAAACGATCGTATTTTATGCCAGAAATAAGGTCCAGGTTGTAAAAAATGGTAGTTCCCCTTTGACAAAGAATGCACAGTGATGCCTTTACTGACGATACTAGTTTGTTATGTTCTACCTATTGGTGCTCAAAGTGCTGGGGCTTCAGCATCTTGTGGCATGTTTTGGGGATTGAACCACTAACCCCCCAGTTCGTGGACAATCCGCTTTACCTACTGAGCCACAGCCGTTATAGTTGAGTGTACTCGAGATGTGTTTTTTCATTACTCTAAGATAAAACTGTACACTAATAAATTTAGCGTGCAGTTATTTTATTATAGGCAGTCTGTCTTTAATCATTTAGCATTCACACAGTAGATGAAAGTTCATATCTTACTGAAATAACCGTATAATTTTAAAGGTGCATTATCTTTCTCTTATTTATGAGTGTACCGTGTGCTGCATTATTGCATTCCCGTTGCACACTTTATTCCTACTATTCACTCCTCAACTGTCAGGATGTTTTATATGATAAAGATGAAAAGTGTAGATATAAAAACAATAAATGGATACTCCATGCTTTGGATATTTACTGCCCACCTTCAGAGAGAAATGATATCAAGCACAGAGTGATTACCTGGAAACTATGATTTTACATTTGACTTAAACAGACATGCAGCATAACAAAGCCTAACAAGTCCCTTTCCTGTTTGCCCAAACCACACAGACTACTTCTGTAGAGCTGTGATCTAATCTATTATGTTGTCTGCCATTTTGCTGGCTTGGCAACCTCGGCTTCAAAGAGAAGAATGGTCTTACAATACTGAGTAGGTGGCCTGGAAGAAGACCGATAAGTGAAGGGGGATTGACAAAGCACAGCATTATCCCTTTGGATCCCTGTTACTGCTTGCTGGTTTAGTCTTGTCACCATGATGAACAGGCTTAATAACACCGCCCCCATAGGTATTATCATAAGAAGTTTAAATGTAAAGAGCAGGTCAGGTTCTGTTGGTGTCAGCGGTGATGAAAGTGATGCTCTTCAGTTACTTTAGGAGGCAGATTTATCCTCGGGAGATCGCATGACTCACAACAATCCACTTTGCCATTTTCAAGGTATGCCCTTGTGACCAAACTGCAGTGGTTCAACTAGTCATCGTCCGAAGAGGAACGACTTACTGCTGCAGCTGTGTTTCACTGCTGTGGACATTTTGGGCACAAATATTCCTTACAAAAATGGCAAGCTAGAATCCGCCTCTGGCTAACTGCATGGTGACCTACACTATCTATGTTGCGTTCAGAGTTCTTCAGGCTGCAGGTTGTTGTTCATAGCCCATGGAATCGGTGATGTTTGGTCCAATCACCTGACAAGTATCCTTTTCCTGCTTTCTTTCTTTCTTTTTTTCTTTCTTTTAAAGCACCTGGCCTTTTCCAAGGACAACAACCCAGATGGTTCTGTGTAACAAACCATCTGGTGCATCAGCTTAACTACTAAGGCTAACTAAGAGAAAATCATGTATCTTTATTATAGTGCGTAAAATATTGATAAGAAGACCATGTTATCTGGTGCTGACTTACACTTTGCCTTTCAGCCTGTGTGACATTTAAGCCAGCTTCAGGAAATCACCACAGTTGATGAACATGTCTGGTTTCTAATTCTGCTTCTCTTTCTGCCATCTAATTATGAGTGCAGCGTTGGTTGTCATCTCTTGCTAAAGCACCGGAATGATAAAATTTCAACTCTCAAATTGTATTTCAGTAGCTTGTTCTCAAAAATGAAAACAATAAATTAAATGCTCAAGGTTTTTATCTGCAAAATAAGATGTTAGTATTATCTTGAGTGATTCCGCATTCCTTGTCCACAACCTCGGATCTCAGCGTAAACAGCACTCTCTTACTGAACTGTGCTATTGCATTCAGATTCAGATTTATCTAAATTATGCACCTTGATTCTGTATTTTCTTCAGCCTCGCCGCTGATATTGCTGTCTTGGTTTGAATGAAGAGAAGACAAAAAGTCTAAACTAAAAGTGAAAAAGTACTATTTGGGGTTAGTTTAACTCAATCACGTTTAGTAACATAGTTAGATCCATATAGGTCCTTTGCTAATTACGGCTGTATAATGAACAAAAAGTGTAGGAATTACAACCATTATACACATTTATCAGCAGACTAAGCAAAGTAATAACATTAAATGACCAGGGTTTGAACAAGAATCTTCTACATAGTACCATTATGACAACAACATGTCCTTGCTGCAGTTCAGCACATCAAACATTGTTAAAGGCTTATATATATCTCTATTCAACATCCCAAATCAAAAACTTTCTATCACTTAAATATGTAAGTAAATACGAATTTTAGTATATACATACATTTACATCTAAAAGCCATAACATTAAAACCACTGAAATGTCTTTCTGGGAAACCAATGGGGCTTCAAAAACATCTGAAGAATGGCTCATGGAAAATTACATGGAGTACAAGGCAAACTCCCCAGATCCCAATCCGATCACGAGTGTCGCTGAGAAGTGCGGAAACATGCCTGATCCACCAAGGCCCCACTTCGCAACCCACAGGGCCCGAAGTATTTGCTGCCAAAGCGCCGGAGCCAGGCACCACAGGACACTCCCAGAGGTCCCGTTCCATTCCTCAGTGGGTCAGAGCTGTTTTGGCAGCACAAGGGGAACGCAGACAATGTTAAGCAGGCAGTTTGAACGATGTGGCTGACTGGTGTAAAGGTGTATTTTAGTTACTGTGTCCATTAACTGATTGTGGATTAGTTTGTTACCATTATGTTTTGGAATTTTGCATGAGTCAGACTACAAATGCTTGTTTAGAAAGGCTTGTGTACGTCTTAAAAAATCTTTATTATCTCAGCTATCTACACAAATAGTATCTGTATGTGTTTCAGCTGCTATGGTATACGATGCTATTTCTGAATAGCAAAAAAAAATAAAAAAATATGAAAACAAATTATACCAAAGCAGATAACAGACAATGCCATAATTGCCTCTGTCATCCCAAGAAATAGTTCCAACTCATTCATCATTACATTCCTGCTCATTTGAGTGTGAGACTTGAGACTTGAAGTGCTAAAGAGAGAGTCTCGCTCTAAATGATAGGGAGATCCTTCATTCATCCTTCATTCATATTTAATGCACAATACTCGACTGCATCGCCTCACCTCACGGCTTTAAGACGGAAGCATGGTTAGGGTATTGGTTATGGGAATTGCTGGCAGAGATGTGACCAGTGCAAACATGATTGTAAAGCTCTGCTGTGGTGTGTGTTCCCTACATGCCATATAATGCCCCTAATTATATGTTCTTGTTTTATGAAATCGTTGTTTTTGTCTGTTTACATTGACTTATTTGACCAAGTACTGCATGCACACACCTACTTTTAATCTCTCAAGAATTTGTCACTGCATAAATCTAGTGTTACTTTTTCGGAGCTTTTCCATCAAACTGCGACCTGCCTGTAACAGACTGACTCTTACAAATGAAACTGAAAAATAAATGTTTGAAGATCTTACAAGTCGACACTTTCAAGAAAAATTTCACAAACGCCTCAAAAAGTTAAATTTTGAACCAACTACTCTAAAAAATTCCTTTGACAGTGAGCAGATTGTTAGAAATGACACTCTTGTCTGAGCACAAACAGATGTGCCGGGGACCAACTGTTCGTCAGACATTTTTTTTCTTCTTTTTTTCTTCTGAACACATGCACAAAGAACAAAGAAGGTCTCCCAAAGTATTTTTAACCATTATGCAAACAGCTGGCCAGTGGCAGAAGTTACGCTTGGAGCCCCATACACAAATCCTGTTTTCATGAACTAAACATGCTGAATTGCAAAGAGAAAAGAAAAGTTAACCCTGCAAGCAGATAGCACTCAAAAACCGGGAAAATGTTCTTTTTTATCTTAAAACAAAGTGAGAATTACCCCAGTTTAAATACAGATAATGGCTCAACTAAACATACATTTACAGCTATTACATGCATCAGTGTGGTTTGATTCATCACTATCAGTGCCTTTAATTTGAAATTCACTGTTGTATTTGCCAGAAGCGCCTTCTGTGTTAGACAGAGATCATGAGCTCCTTTTGTTAAATAAAAATCCATTACAAACGCTTTTCTGCGCTCAGTAAACATGTACATTGTTTCAGACAATCGGGTTATATTGCCATTTAATCAGAGCTAAATCCACTATGTCTGAATTTAATGTGTGGAACTGTCTCCAGGGAAATGTTGGTGTCCTATTGTGTTTTGCAGCTTGACCCCTCACAAAGCACCATAACAGCACATCTTAATAGAAAGAGTGGACACTTTCAGTATTGAAGATGTAATTAGCTGCGAAGTACAATCACATCCAGAGAAATAATCATAGCTGTCGGCACTTATTGTAATATTGTTGCAATGCGGTCACCATAAATTGGTAATTGGGTTGCAAAAGTGGATTGTTCAAATATGAATTGTGTCCAGCGTGAGATTTTAATATTTCAAGTGCGGCTGCTGAGTTTCTTCTGTTCATGGAGGATATTTATCGTGTGCATGCCCTGCATACTGTGTGCGCTTAAAACCGGCCAATGCAAAGTTAGCCATACTAGGAGTGACACAAGGCACTGTTTGCGGTTTATACACATTTACTGTGCGTGGTCATGTTCATGTTCAAGGGGATATACCGTACACGAGCATTTCACGCATCTGTGCAGGTGACTCCACGTGTCTGCTTGAGATTAATCTGATGGTGAGAAATTCAATCAGGCCCTGCTGTTGAATCCACCCTGCGAAGATCCATCAGCAAAGCAGGGGACATTTACACAGCAGCAGCAGCGAGGGGACATTCTTTACAGCACAGACAAAGGGGAGGAGAAACATGCCGGCACTCTAGACTCATTGCGGAGGCTCCCATTTGTGCAGGCGTGGTGCTGTGAGTGTAGAGAGCAGGAAAATGACAAAGTTAACAAAAACAGTGAAAGTCACAGCAGATCCATGTGAAATAATGCATGTCATTTATTCATAGCGTTCCCCAGCTTTGGTCATGCTTTGGTCCTAGCAAATTAAATAGGCCTCCCTTGTGCTGTCATGTGGCATTTTCTCCCCTCATCTCTGGTGCTTTTTTTTTTTTTTGCTTCATCTTCTGCTCCCCCATCTGTGGGAAATGGATAGTCCTGTGAAGTAAAAGAAAGACGGGCAGAAAGACTAATGTTGAAAGAGATGCAGTCATGAGAGCAGTGCTTTTATCACCTCCTCAGAGCTCAGCTGATGATTTTATTTTATCGAGAGTATTATTGAATAAACTTCTAATATTCTCTCTAACACTCAAACTCTGCCATGTATTAAGTTTGCTTGGCATAAACGCACTCAGCCAACAGAACCATCTCAAAACTTGATATCCAATAATCGCGCTCGTGATTGACTCAAATTCGAACAGTGATATGTCACCGAGAAAGTGATGAAGAAATATTGTCATTATTTCGGTTAACGGAGCACCGTTTCATTTCATTTATACCTGCTCAGTTCAGAGCCGTCGTTACTGTCGCCAGCCTAAGGCGCGCGGCTCACATTTAAACAGTGAAGCAGATTATGTTATCAGGGAAGATGTTACACCGGCGATACTCTCTACTTTCAGGTGGAGTTGTATACCAATGCAGCGAGTGGGCTTGAAGATTGGAGCGCTCGCTGTGAAGCCACGTGTTCATAGATTTTATGCTCCACATGAGCCAAATCCTTTTGAGAAGGACTCTGCTACGGCACCGAGAACACTGGGCTGTAACTTAGTAACCACGCTGATTGAAGGGGAGTGCAACACTTACCATGAATCTTGGTGCATGTTTAAATTGTTCTTGAACTGCTAAAAATACGTTCACAGAACAGGAGATCAAAGGGAAAATGAATCAGCCACTATTTTAATACGGTTTAAATTAATTAATTAAGGCATTTATTAAAATACCTTGTTTCCTATATGATCGTGACAGTCTCAACAATGTGGTGGTTTATAAGTTGTTATGTACGTGGACAGATTTTTAGAGCCGCGCACGATGCAGTCACGTTGACATGTTTGTTTTTAAAATCATCCTTTACTCCGCTTCATAGGTCTTATTCTTTTAATCATTCTCTATCTTTTAAGATATACATCACAGCTTCTTGCAGTTTTTTTTTTCCCACAAGAGTAATGTAGTCATCTCTGCCCAAGCCCCAGCCCCTAATAATTAGCAACTAGATGAACAAGGAGCTCCCTGCAAATGAAACGGAAGTGTAACCATGAAAATCTATAAAATTAACATCTCAGCCAGCCAGTCAGTCAGTCGGCACCGCCGGTTTGTCACTGCCGGGGTCGGCTGTGCTGCAGCACTGAGAGATAGCCTGTCGCGGGCCATGCTCGCCGGAATACAAGAGCCACAATTAAATCCCTGTGTCACTGCCATTAATGATGCTAATCTATTCATCTATCTGGAGATCTTCCGGCCTTGTCTCATTGAGGTTTAGTCAGTCTTTGATCAGGCCGGGATACTGAGGGCTCTGCGCATGGAGGTAGCATAAGTCAAAAGCTTTTGCTGTCATATAATACAGGATATCCAAATAGCAATAAGTCAGTGAGACAATATAATTTTGATGGCTTTTTATTTCATGGCACCATATTTTGAAATATTTTTAGATTTTTGTGTTTAGAAAATAGTATCATTTCCCAAAGTCAGTGTCTTGAGTAGGATCCAGTTTGTGATTATGTAAATTATTTTTTCCACTCCTTTAGGATTAGGATTATTCAAATCAGATAGTTTAAGACCCTGCTACCGCTGTCTAACCTGTTGTACAAGTTAAAGGAAAAAGCAATTGAATTAAAAGTGTGGGAATTATTATAGAACTACCAGCCTCATATAGGACTGGCAATGAGTACGTGGGAAGCAGGAAAGTGCGCTGTGGCTGAGAGATGGAAGCGCTTGAAGAGAGTCAGGTAGCACCTGGGTTCCATTTCCGTCCCTGCAACTCTTATCCTCACCTTTTCTTTGAGGAGGTGGCAAACTCTGGGCAAGAAAGTCTCCAGCAGAAAAAGACCGAGCCATAAAGATGATGATGGGGAGTAGGTAGCGCTTGTCTCATTAGGCCTCCCCTCACCTCTCTTCCCCGTTCTTATGAATGCTCCAACCAGTCTCCGTTTTGCAAGACAGCCTTGCCAGGCACATCTGAAGACACTTAATTGCATTTGTTCTCATTTGCCTCACACGAAAGCAATGCCAATTTGCTCCCCGGCCTATTTGTGATAGACTTCATGAAAGGACTGCACAGCTTGGTCCCTGTGGATTCTGGTTGCTGTGGACGTTCTACAAAGTCTGTACCTGTCTCTGGAAACTCCACACCTCGCCCGGGTGAGACACCAGGCGTTGAGTAGCATTCAGACATTTCTTTCATTAACAAACCTTTGATAAAATAACGTATGAGAAAGGGGGCATTGTGGCTTTCAATGTGGCCAGAGAGAGCTGGCTGAAAAAAAAAATGGTGTATTGAAAAAACATTTCACTGCAGACTGGTGGTGAAAATACATTCATCTTGTTACAGAGAGCTGTTATAATGCTCCGAACATATTGGAACTTTTTTTTTTTTTAGCTCAAATCTGCTCACAGGAGATTACCATCATTTTAAAGTTGCCAGTTTATCAAGTACACGAAGCTGAAACTGATGCAATCAATTCTACCTTCATGAATTTTTTAGAGTTCAAGTTTAGCTGAAATAGTTTTGAAGAGGTGTTGGTTCAACTTTCTGCCCATTTTCTCGGCTGCACTTTGTGATTCTGCTGAATTATGTGGTGTTACACAGGGAGTTGTATCGATTGTATTGTATTGCACCGCATACAGTACACTACAGATTTGCTAGTTGCTGTAAAAAAGTCGAGTCCTGCTGGTGTGTACAAGCCAACACTGTGTTTGCTTCGTCTGAAAACACAAGCGTGATAATGCAGACGACAACATTCTGCAAAAACAAGTTGCACCTTGTATACTGTTGAGGGTAATTAGCATTCCAGTCCGTTGCAAGAAAAGTTTTGAGCATTTTCCAGCTCCTGGTTGTATATCAAGGCCAGGCTGGGCCCCACCTTTTAGATGCACAGGCATATTTTCCAAGAGTGCGTTTTCACTCAGAGCCATGAGGAGTGTTCATTTCATGCTTGTTTTATTTGCCCCCATTTCTGTCTGTAACTGTGAGTATCCCTAACTAATTATTTTTCCCCAAAGTTATTTTTCACTCTGCTGACCCTTCTCCTGTTGAAGTTCACCTAACAACAAAGACCCGAATTAAAAGTGGTGCCTTGTACGATAATATAGTAGTTATTAATAGCAGTAATAGTAGTAGTATAGTAGTTAATAGTTATTAATCAATGCTACAGTTACGGCTTGTTTTACATGGATATTTGTTCCGTCCACGCTTTGATCGGGTCATATTTTCTGCACCCTTAAACATAGCATGAAGCAGTTGGGAAAATCAATAACAGCAACAGGAGTAAAAACTATTTTTCTTTTGCTGGGAAAATCATCTTTTGCTATTCCTTTGCAGTAGGGAGGCAACAAACAAACAGCAGGTCATCTTGCTTTGTATTAGCCGACTTTGTAGCTTCTATGTATCTAGCTTAGCTTGACACGCCACACTGTAGAGATTCTTCCACACCTGGCTAAGATTTTAAGTTCCATCTGTTGCTGGCTGCTGTTCACACATGCATTCGGATGCATTTACTTGTCCATATTTCTACAAAGGTTATTAATGAAACCTTAAGTTCTTTTTTCCTCTTTTGAGGCTTACAACTCTCTTTCTGATACAACCTAAAAATAAATAATTCTACTTTTTGGAGTTAAGTATCCACTGAAAGTCAAAACAACATAGAGCTGCCCATATCCTGCCTCCCCTGTCTCTACAGGGTATAAAACTGCATGTCATTGCTCAACCTTGCTCACTGAATGAATGGATTTGTTATGTACCGGAACCTGTACGCGTTTGAGTTATATATATGCATGCCAAGGTCAGTCTGACTTCCAGGTCACTCTAGGGTTGACGTTGATGCCACATTACATGCAGATGTTTCCACACTCATACTCAGTGTATTCATTTTGCCAGCCGAACCGCAACAATGCACTCAAGTGTAAGTGTCTGCATTCATGTTTAACACTAGTGGAGCGCTCACAGGGCTGAGATGTTCCATGACAGACAGCTGTGCTGCAGCTCTTAACGGCAGTGGCACGGCTTTGATTACCGCGTCTTCTCTAAAACATTTATCACAATGCATACGCCTGAGGCGACTTAATTCCATTTCAGTTATAAAGAACGGAATCGTGTTCATTCATGCAAAAACAGAAAAGGTGAAGAGGGAAATTAAGTGCAGACTTTCAACTGAACTCATTATTCTTAAAGAAAGAAGTGCAGGTGGAAAGACAATGGCATTATTGCTTGTTAAATAGGAACATGGCAGTATTCTTTTTAAAATATTAATATAACAGTATAGTATATAACAGTAGCAGAAGCGACATTAATACAATTCGAAATTATAAGAAACTCCCCAACAGGTTTATTACCTGTGCTATTAAACAATAAGACTCCTCTGATTGACCATGGCAGCTACTCAATTTTAATTTTTAACATATAACATGACTGTCTTTTTGGTTTATTGTTCATTATATGGTACTCCAATAAAAATTTTAAGCAGTTTACTTTAAGCTTGTCAACCCCATCGTACATGGATTTGAACAAATAACACAACAGCACAGGAACCCTGCCTCTGTAATGATATGAACAGATAGTGAAAAACATGATAATCCATTCCCATTCATTATTTTCTTCTTTTAATTGACGTGGCAGATCCGCTAGTCAAGTCTTAAGGAGATTTTGCAGGAACAAAGCAAAAGTACTTTTTATTTTCCCGAGCGCACAGTGGATTTTAACTGCTGTTATGTGTCAGCCGCTAGCCTAGAGATCTGTGAAACTGGAAATCTCATGACACATTCCCAGAAATCCGGCTTCTGGTTGCCATATGCGCTCACACATATCTTTGTATGACAGCTTCTGTAAAATTAGCCGCATACAGCTTTTTCTTCTCTGTGTCTAGTCACATTATAAGGTAACGTCCTGGGTGTCATTCCTGAGACAGGGGTAACTAGACTTAATGGGACCCTAGACAGGGAATGCTCTGAAAACTGGACTACAGAGGGATGCGATAATACAGTGTCCAATTTAGAATTCCAGCCATCAGACAAATAGTCAGATAGTTGACTTATTCGTATCCCACTTAAGAGGAAATAAAGTTTTCTTCTTTCTCTAGATATAATATAGAAGATATAATAAGAAATAATTGAAGAGAAAGAAGAAGATATAATGTATGATATCTGTTGAGTGTTATTGAAGAAGAGAGGAACATGAACTCATATTATGAATTCTGATCATTCCCTTTTGTTGAGTTTTCCCCCACACATGCTCAGACCTTGCTTGACTTTGCCGTATCACTCTGGATTTGAACTCTGCATCCCAAAAGGACTGTGGGATTTCTACATGGGCTGCCACAGTCTGGCAGTCGGCCAGACTGGAAGGAATCTGTTCCTCCATTTCCCTTGTTCATTTACTTGTTCATGCCCTTTCCCCCTCTGTACTGGGATAATCTGGCCTGACAGAGTGGGTGTAACATTACATAAACCCCAGAGCCATCCCGTGGCGTACTAATTAACTCTGAGCATCAGCCGTCGGTGTATGGAGAGCTGCGTTTATAAAGCACCGTATAGTTAAGCCCGTGGTCTTAACGATCGAGATGGCAAGATGACTTCACAAGAAGCAATATTCCTGGCTACTTGAGTCATGCCTATAAATCAGAACTGTCAAGCAGGTTGCAACTCTTCACTCATGTATTCTGGTGGGGACTTTGGGTTTTATGAGGGGACCGCAGACAGATGTTCTCAATAAAACCCCAACTCCCCACCAGTCATTTCTATACCCACCAAGCTGCTTGGATGAGTGGCGAAATGTCTTTAAAAAAATCCAACAGGTCCAGCTGCCTTTGTTTCAGTTTAGTTTTTTGGATTAGGATAAAATAAATGTCCTATATTTCCTGTGAATCCGATGCAGGATGACTACAGGCTGAGTCACTGAGTTTTGCGCAATATTTTTAGGGACATGTGAACGCATATATCTTTTCATATCATTTTATTTAGTGTCCATGTCAACGATTAAGTTGGACTCTCTGATGAAATATTGTCCGTGTAAACACGGCCACCGAGACTCTACAGTAATGCGCAATTTGAAATGTAATTTCAGTTTTCCAATATCCTCATCTTTGCTCTGGGTTGTCTCTCTTTGTTTGCCGAGGTTCAAACAGCTGCGTTTGTTCAGCACAGAGCGCTACCTCCTTCCAGAGGGGTTTGAGTAGGTGGATTATGAGAGCAAGAAAACAAACTTCAAAACAGCCCTCCCTGTCACACACCGCACACAGGCCTCTCCCTCACGCTGTACGTCCCGCTGTTTAGAATCCATTACATACAGCGAAAGGAAGACGCGCTCGGCCTCATATCACTGCAGCAAGAGTCTGCTTAAAGAGCTGATGAGCAACGCCATTGTTGTCCACTGTCGTCTTTGTTAAAGAGAATAATCACAGCATCATTAGCAGATATCTATAATCTCGAGCGCCGTTTAAAAAGAGCATCATAATACGTGGAGGGTGGTGGAGATGATTTTATTGGCTGGATGTTTGCTTGAATCTGTTTTTTAAAGACTTGTATGTGTTTTTGTTCACTCTTTGTCTTAGTGAGGTTGACTGAAGGAAGCATTCTTACTTTGGTGCGGCTTGTAGGTGGATTACCACCTCCAAGTGTTGTTCATCTCAAGAGTTTTTGTAAGAAATAATACCTCATCTGTTCATTTTTGGTCTACCAAAGCATTTCTAACAAGAGCAATTGGACTGCTTCACAAAATACATGTAAGTTTGCCAACCAAGCTTAATTAATTAATGTTTAATGTGTATGGTTTAATCATCATGTCGACTACAGTGGCTTTAAGCAAAGGTTTGGACATGTCCTCAAAATATTCCCAATATTAATTCACTCACCAGCGAATGCACTGTACGTCCCCAAATGCTCGCTTTGCCCGATGAGCTGATTCACAGCAGCAGCTGCACCGTTTAACGGCACACATTCCGAAAGCCCTATCAACACAGCCACAAGGTCTTCAATCCAGACCGCAATGAACATGTGCTTGCAGGAGCTGAGTCAGCACAGCGGTTGCAGTGAGTGTTGGCTGCTGTCCTAGGGCTTCAGCTGAGGTCGCTTCTCAGGTAGAAAGTGGGGAAAGCTGCCATGCCTGTGTCTCCGTCGGTTTGAAGACGCTCGGGTAGAATGTGAGTCAAGCTGCCTCGGTGTGACACGCTGAGACGGTTAGCCCCAGGCTTCATCTTCTCTTTGGCCCATTGTGAGGCATTATTTTGTCTGCTTAACACTTTCTTGTGTACTTCCATGCTCTCGCGGAAGTTTAATGCCACACACACATATCAGAGGCAGGATATCGACTTTTACAAATGAACACGCCAAATGAGTTCGCACAGTGCTGATTAAGCCCGTCAGCGCCAAGTGTCATGACCTGGCTTAAATGGCCACAACAACACGCTGGTAGCGATTAAAGAATACTTTATTTAGCCACCAAATTAAACCAAATTAACATGCCAAATCAAGAGCCAATATATGAGTTGTGAAAGTCAGTAGTGAAGAGTATGTGTGCAAATGTTGTAGAGTGTAGGAGACAGGAACAGGAATGTGAAGTGCCTGGGAAGAAGAGCAGAGAGAGGCTGATTTGACAGACAGAATCTTAGTAACCTTGGCACAGTGGTGCTCCAGATCACAACAATCAGCTACCTGCAGAACAGGCAAACAGAGGTCACTCCCATATCACACCCCAAGAGGACACCAGGGGCCATCACTCAAGTGAACCTTGCTGATGTGAAGACAGATCTCTGCTGGACTGGTACTGTTAGTGGAGGGAAGGAGGGAAAAGTCTACAAGAATTTGACTCATTTTCAGATACATAGCTAATTAGGCTCAACCGTTACCTAATTAGAGTTCCCTTTTAGCTCATTTACAACAATCAGCTTTTAGCATTACAAGTGCCCTATGTCTGTGTGAAGCAAGACAGCTGTGTCTTAAGACAGGGAAGGAAGTTTCCTGTGGGCAATGGTTGAAGACACTGTATTCCTGAAAGTAGAATAACTTTCTCATAACGCCTCGCATGTGCCCCCCATGTGTGCAAACTGGCAGCCTAGAAAGAGAGAAAGACAGGGGGAAACTCTGCACTCACAGCTGATTTTAAGTGTGCACTGCATTATTGAGCGTAATTACCTTGTCAGATTCTGTCATCAGGACAGAAACAATGATTGCGTTTCTTGCCCATCGGCTCATAATATATGCATTTTGCATTTCGTCGTTTGTTGTTGCGAGGAGAAGGGTAGGGTTTGTGAGCATTGAACGGATAAAGTCAGAGGTCCCTGGTTTGACGGCAGCAGCGTTAAACATTATTGGCATCTCCAACGGCTGTTGGCACACAGCAGCGGCACTAGTGAAGTTGGCAGAATAAGAGGTGAGGCAGCTTAAAAATAATGAGCTGCGTGGAATTTAAAACGTTCACTATATGTTCTGTCACGTTTATTCCCTCCAGCCTTTGCTTTTGGCTGCATGTACTCATGGCCGTTGGTTTAATATCATTTCCCCCTGTCGTGACCACTGAGAAGGAAGATTATTTAGTGAAGAGTGATTTACAGATTGCAAATGGAGCTAAAAATAGCAGTATATTCAAGGAACCTAAGTGCATTAAGGAGCCTCTCATGGTTCTAAGTAAAGAGGGATTCAGGCCGTACTGTTCACTTTAGAAGCTGACGTATGGTGGGGTTGACATTAATGTACCAGAGTGTGCGGCGGCAGTTGGAAAACATCTTGTAACTTTGGGTTTGTGCCCTTTTAAAAGGCGCGTTCCGCAGTGATTGATCACGTAAAAAGTGGGAGCTGTTCTTTAACTGCATTTGTCACATGGTTGAAAAGGTTAAATGCATACCCATTTTGTGTCTTAACCTTGACAGTAAAAGATGATGCACTGTTGGAAGGATGCTGCTGTACATATATCACATGTGGTTGCAATAGCTGGTTCTCTCCCGTGCACATGTCGTGAGTTCAGTTATCATTTTATCAAGGCAATAAACCAGAGAGCCGACGTAACCTGCTCTGAATACGGCATGTGATTAAGCTACAAACTGGAAAACACAATAATTATCACAACACAGTCTCCTGGATGTTTGTGAAATCATCTCAAAAGGTATTAAAATCATTCATGTCCATGAACACAGAGCATAATTTAGAAAATTATATGTTCCTACTGGCGCTGTCTTTTGTGCCTGCAGCTCAGTCTCATGGCAGCATGTGAAATAGCCGAGAGGCGTCAAATTCAAACACAAGACTTTCACCCACAAGACCTTGTTTTGTGTTGCTGTTTTGTGTTGTTTTCACGTGCTGCCTTGTTAGATTTAGGCAACAAAAAAGATCATGGTTTTGGGTAAAAAAACAGACAATTCACTTGAGTTAAAGTTTGCAATTATTTCATACGCTCCAAAAGACTGGGCTGCTGATTAACACCAATTGAGATTTTGCACACAAGTTTGTGGCATTTAAGTTTTGCATTTATCTCAGAAAGAAAACTTTGGCTTCTATTTAAAGGTAGGTCTCCGTTATTTACCATCTAAATGTCAGCTGAAGACCAGATACCCACATCCTATTACTCATACATAATGAAAAACATTGCACATATGAAGGCATATATTGACCATTCCTGCATGGAGCAGTAAAATGACTTATAGTCTCCAGCGAGCCTCCAGATAAAAGAGGATATCATCTCTTGTCAGAAACGTCTGGAGCACCAAAATTGACAGTCCTAACTGGACCTTCTTGTCAGCTGGCACACTGACATAAATCCACTACAGACACCTCACTCAGTACTACAGCTGGAAAAAAGGGCCCATACCAGACATTCAGACACAAAGCCTAAAGGACATTGTCATCTCTCACTGAGCACCTGCCTGACAGTTCGAAGATACTGATCAAAGGCTCAACTCAAATTCTCGACAGACACAGTGAACCAGATCATTTCCAACTGGGTTCAGTAGTCTTGGCTTATGTTCAAACAAATCACCCCGACCCACCGCTGCCAAATTCCCTGACCTCAAACTCGAGAAACTATCCCAAAGCAAACTAAATAATTCCGAATCTAATTGTGGGGGTTTTTTTTGCAATGTGCAATAGCCATTAACAAAAGAACAGGGTGATAAATAAATGAGCCAGTCTCACTGCGGATAAAACTTTCACTCTAGGACAGATTTATTGTGATTCCAACAATGCAAATTGACCGTGGTCTGCATCTATAACCTTCTTTTTGAAATGAGCATACACATTCATTGAATATACCAATGAATCTTGACAATATAATGGTTTCAACTGAAGAAAGAAAAATCTTGGCAGAGATGAACTCATCAGAATCTGCTCATTATAGCGTGCAGCACATTGACTGTCCTTTATCATTTTGCATCACAGTGAATGTAATTAAGACTGACCCTCCACTTGACTTATAACTTACCTTGAGGTCAGTATTATTTGCTGCCACACCACCTGTTAATATATCTCTAGTGTTCTCTTCTCAAACAACAGGTCAAATATGTGCACGCTCACCAGCACTGAGCTGTGACATTAAGAAGCATCCCCTCCCTGTTCGGATTACTGACACTTGCTTTCTAGCCTCCCTGGCATGACTGTGCTGACAGTGTCATGTTGCTGGCTTTAGCCAGTGCAGAGTGGCATTATTGGGGGTATTTATGCCTCACCACATTGCCTCCCATGACAACCTAAATTAGGCTGAATGAGCGTAATCTGGTGAGACTGCAGTGGGCTAACTGTGCTTCCTCAGACTCTTGCCTTAGCTGCTGAACTGGAAGGAGTGAAATCATTTTGTAAGTGCAGCTAATGACTGCAGCTTTGTGCAAGGGAAGTGTAGATGGTGAATTTTAAATAGCTCATTTTCTAGGGAAAATAACAGGGCAATGCTGCAAGTAATGACACTAAAACAAACATTAAGTTCCACAGAATTTGGGGTAACACCAGAGAAGGAGTCCCAAATTCTTAGGTATTCACTGCACTTTATGCAGTTTGTGATTATGCACCATATAATATTTTACATGGCATTTAAGCAGACCCTGAGGAATTTTAAACTGTCGGTGAACTCCTTGTCCTTTCTTACATAATAGTACAAGGCTACATTAATGTCAGTGAATGGCATTGTTAACAGTAAATGTATTCATGAAAACGTAAAGCACACATATTGTACTATTTGAAAACTGAACAGGAAGGGCCTTGACGCATGGCTTCTAATAGGCACGTCTAACACATACATACTGTTGTTTACTGAGAGAAGATCCTCTATGGCCAGGTTATGGAATGAGGGGTATTGCAGTTTTCCTCCAAGGACTTCCTGCTTGCAATCATCTGAAAACATTTAGATAATTATACATAACAGCCAGGTGATTGCACACAGGAAGGCAGATCTCTCTGATTCTGATGGCGTATCTGTTATCTGTTACATCCATCTATTTATACAGTGTTCCTGAATGGCAATTTGACACATAAGCCACACACTCCATGAAGCAATCACAAAACAAAATGGAATTCATTTGAATGAAAGATGCCACAATCACTTCAGACTCTTTCTAATGCTAAGGAGACATAAAGAGAGCTTCGACTGAAGTTCGAAGAGCTCCGAGCAATGCTTTAACCACGCGTCAAAAAGGCGAGGACCAATTTTTGCCGTCCAATTGATCCTTAAGGTTGGCAGTTCATCTTAAGAGGGAACACACAATTTATCGGAAGCCATTTTGGATGGTGATGTTTGCACATACGGTCAGAAAGGCTTCTGACGAGTGCAAAGTTGAGCCTGTTCCAGACAAAATCTTTAGCAAATACGGACTTGGTGCGCAGACTCCTTAATTGAGTAATTCAGTGAGTTATTCATGCCCAGAGGAGTAATTAAAACTCAAAGGTGGTGTACAGGGCCACATCACCAGAGACTAATAGCAGATTGCAGTGTACTATACTGTTGTGGTACATTTCCAGATCTTTGCCTCTGCGTGTACTTTTTAGTAGCATTGCTGCTGAAGGCATCAGTGTCCGTTTCGTCTCTTGTGTCACCTCCTTCTTTTTATTTTGTCACTTTAATTATGATAAAGGAGGGGCCACAGAGGAGCAAGCAGCCCACAGTTATAAGCATATCGGTCTCCTTAGGTGATGTTTTGTTCCCCCATGGCCACAAGTTATCCATTTAAATGAGCACATTGCATTGATTGACTCTGACAATAATCACTCGCTTTAGCCAAAAAGCTACTCTGCTCAAATCTAATAGTGATTGTTTCCCTGTTTCCATTGTCTGGAAGTGCAAATTGCTTAAAGTTTTTGAAAATTCTATAACTTTACCGTTATATATTATTTTCTGTATTGTCACAATTAGTCATCTTGTTTTGTTGTCTGTTTACTCTGACCTTGGATCTGACCTTGTGCGTTCCATCTTATGTACAACAGTACATTTGTTTTACTCTGCTTTTTTAAAAACCTTGTGTCTCAGAGAGATGGAGCTTTTTTTTTTTTTGCCGTAATGATAATATTACAAGAGGTTTCAGAGAGGTTTTTCAGAGGTTGGAGCATTTGCATCACACAAACGGACTGAAACACTGACATACACCAGCAACCACCCACAGCTAGCTCAGTGCGCACACAGTCATCACAGATGCTCACATGTTATTAAGCACATAATTGCACGCTAATTGTGATTAATCATGTATGTGTTGAGAAGTGCATCCAGGTACACCTGCGTGTGTGTGTGTGTGTCCTCGCTCTAGACAGCTAAGAGGGAAGGTCACAGTCAAGGTGTTTAGAAGGGCCTTGAGAAGAGAAGTTGAGGCTGAAAGGGGCTGAATCCGAGGCCCACGGGACCTAATTGAACGCTGCAATGACAGGTAAAGCGAGAAGAGAGCAAGGAGCACTTACTCTCAGGTCACCCGTTTTAAAAGCGCCGCGATCAGATGTGCTGATAAGAGCGAGTGGAAAAGCATGCTTCAAATGGGCCGAGCATCTTAACACCACTCTGAGGGAAGGAGGGAGTGAGAGACAAACAGAGGGGAGGGAGCTCTGTTAAAGACATCTTTTTATTAACCACTTATATTTGCAGATTCGACAGCTTCAGTGTGCAGTGAAGCAATAGTTTTAATTCTGTATCTGACCCAAGGAGTTGCTGAGCCAGCTTGGGTTACGTCTAAAACAAGCAGTCCAACAAAACTAATTCTGCATTCTTGTCCTAATAAATGTAACATAAATTAGTGACTGGGGAATATATTAGACAGGGTTAGTGGACTAGGAGTTTTACATCTGTGCACCAACAACAAACTCTCTGCAAACCACTGGCTGGGTTGTCGATAAGCTTCTGTGTCCTGCATCACTGACACGTTAATCAGTCTGACTGGCTGTTCATCACGGCACAAGAATAGAAAGGACAGCGGCGAATGTGTGCAAACTATGTAAGTTCAAAGTGCACACGGAAGACACCCCTCGTTTCGTGTAAACATTTAAACATTCAAATATGTGAATACTTTCACAAAAACAGGATCATCCAGAATGAATAGACAAATATATCGTAGACCAGCTATCGGCGTGATTCAATTCAGAGGCCAGCTCTGTTCAACAGTTTGTCGCTCTTCCAAGCCTCCCGGCTAATAGTAGCTCTTCCAGTTTCCCCTTCTGAATGATAATCACACACTACCCGCCACCTGCTGGTGTGAAGAGTTAGTTCATGGTGTAAAGAAATTAGCAAGACAGTAAATAAATTATGGAAATCAGGGTGAGACATAGGAGGAGCACGATCGTGGAGCACGTAAAGCAATTGCCAGTGCTGCCAACAGCCTGGACCTGAGCCACGTTTGATCCTCTCCACCGTGATGACATTGAAAGAGGAAACACCATCCACAAGAGACAAAACTCCCTATTCAAACATAAAGGCGAAAGGAAACAAACAACAAACACGGAAGGAGAGGGAGACGCGTACATCATGCACACAAGGGAGAGAGAAGCGAGATGAGAAGCAGAATCTCCTGCAGGATGAAGATCCAGATTGAGACACACTGAATGAAGCGTCGAGAGCTGGGTTTAAGAGAGAGCTCTCAGGGTGGCGGGAGGTCCAGCACAGAGGGGTCCGAGTAAAAAGAGAACACAGGAAAAGAAGAATTTACAGTGAAAGGGAAAAGAGAGACATTCAGCTTTTGCACTCGTGGGTGAGGGGCAACAAATAAACAGGCTTGGATAGATGTGGTGGTTTGGGGTACGTCTACAGCAATCACATTAGCAGAACAAACAAGGGCTACACTGTTAGTTTTAATAAATGCATTAATAGATTCAGAGACTGAGACACTGGTGGGATAATGCTTACAGGTAAAAAGTCAAAATCTATAGGGAAAACAAAATAGTTTCAGATCGTATCTAATGTCAGCAGGGAGGCTATACTGGAGGAAAGGGACATGATGGGTAAAGGGCCTGGGGCCTCATTGCATTTTTTAACTCTGGAGAAGATCCCTGTATTCTGAAAGCAATGGACACCAAAAGCAATATATGGTAAGGTGTAAGGAGATTAGACTGGAAAACAAATACAGCAGTCATCTGGGTGAAACAAAAGCATCACATTCGAGTCGTGAGCCAGTTTTTGCTCGCATGTGATTATTTGCTGCTGGTCAAAAGTGCGAGTACTGTCAGACTTTTGAGAATGACCAGCATCTCAGTTTTATCAGGATTTGATAGCATGGAATTTATGTAACATCATACATTACACAAACAACCTAGCGGTGCTTCAAATTTTAGTGATATGACACCACAGATGGTGTCATATCACTGCTATGTGTCAGGATAAAATCAGCATAGACAAGGGTGTTACCACGAGTAGGTGCATGCACAAGCTGGCTGAGCCCACAAGTATCAAGGAAGTCTTTACTTAGAGGATCACAATCTTATTCGAGGGGGATATAGAACTTGCTGCTAACGGAGATACTTTTTATAAGTAAGGGTTAGTTCCTCAAATAAGTTAAGTCTAATATAAAGCAGAATAAATAAATAATAATGGGTTAGATTAATGCAACACAACCATGTTATATGGAAGCCTGAACAACATGGACAGTAATGTAGTGTCGTCAAGGAGGAAGCTTCGTTTAATCACTAAGATTTGTTACACACACATTAATATTTTGTTTTGCAGATGTGTATTTTAGATATGTTGACACTTGCAACCTGCAGAGCGTTATGTCCCCAGACACTGGAAGGGCTTTGCCTGACTTATTTTTCAGTGGAGTATTCCTTTAATGTTAAGCAGATGGGATGTGGTGCAAAATACGGGCAAGCCAGATGCATCATTCCATGTGTAAATAAAGCAGTTTAACTGCACTTTAATGAGAGGAGTACCTTGTTATTTCATGGTATCCTCTCGACTCAGATACAGCGAAGCAGCAAACATGAGATCGCCAGATTGGCAGTCATGTGTGCACCTGCCCAGAAGTATTCTCCACTTGAGGTGGTAGTAGACCTACTTGTCCTTTACCCAACCCTAAATGTAAAGGCTATTTTCCTTTCATCTCACAAGTAATCAGTGAAGTGCCCCTTTCACATTTATATGAGGGATGATTGTGGAGAAAGTGTGCGATACAAATTTACTCTGTGCTTTAATGTACAGTACTGAAATGAGGCACTAGAACTGACTCAGTATAATGGCCTTGCAGGGTATTTTTTACTCCACTAATATTCCAACTCCCATTGCTTTTATCGCTCGGGCTCCGGCTGCCAGTCCAGGCTACAGTGCTTCACAGTACCTATAAAAAAAAGCAGTGCAATCAAAGAGCACTGGAAAAACAGATTACATCTTTGTCTCGAAGGTTGTTGGAGGCGTGTTTTTAGTGGAAGTACGGCTTCGCATTCCAAAATGTAGCTTTATCCTTAGGACGTTAAGAAATATCCAATAAACATCACGAAATGATCAGATTTATTTTTTTTCAGTGTCGGCATGCCGATCAAAGATGGCCCACAATCCATCTTAAAACTGTGATAACCACTTTCATATGTGACATGAGCTAATCTTCTTAATCCTTGATCGTGTACAAAGATAGAGATTTGCTTGGTATTCCTTCCTCTTACACTAGTTGAGAGAAACAGAGAGGGAGCTGTCATGTACCAAAAATATTTGTCACACACGAGCGTGAACACAGTTTAAATACTGTAAAGGTGTACCAATACTCTGATTTTTTAATAGTGTACTCTTCAGTAGGGAAGGCTTCTTAGCTGCAATATAAAAAACTATGGAACTGTAAGGCTCTGACAAATCAGTTCTCAGACTTAATCACTATATAAAGTAAGTGTTTAGCTCACTTTAGAGGGCCTATGACTTTTTTTTTTTTTTTAGGGGTGTCTCCACCGTCTGTCCTAGTAAAATTCATGCTGAAGTGGTGGTAGCAGTTGTTTTATCATTAACTAAGGATTACATTCAGTAAATATGCAGTATTCAACATATTTTATTCCGCACGGCAAATTGTACATTACGATCTTGAAATATTCATCTGTTCATTCCAGACAACGAAGATAAGTGTTTAGACTAACACAGACTTTGGCAGAACTGCAGGAAGGACTCACTCTCACTTTAGCTGAAAAACGATATATATATATTTTTCCAATGCCAGCATAAATGAAAATCAGAGCTATAGCTGTGGAAAGGCCTGAGGGGATTGGTCTTGTAAGGGCTTTCACAAGTGTTTCTTTCTTTTGTGAGATTACACTGAGGTTTTTATTTTTCCAACGAGGTCTTCCTGCAAATTATAATCAAGGCTGTGGCCTACCATGAGCCATAATGGCCCACATCAGTCCAGACTCCATGATTAATGACTGTTCAAATATGGACGTGGGAACGGTGACATTGATAGATGTCACTTTGCCACTGACGCTTTTAACTCAAAATGGATTTGGTGTGGCATGACTAACTGTGTGTCTCTGCTTTCTCTCCCCTTCTACCTCCCCTACCCCTGTCTCTCCTTTCCCCATGTGTTTCGTTATCTTTTTTTTTTCTTTCAAATAATGCTGCTGTTCTTCAACTTCAGGTAAGACAAGTTTTAAAGTTTTCTCCACAAAAAAAACTAAATCTTATTATGAAACTGTAATGCCTGTGGTCTAGAAGTGCAAAAGAAGACATCACTCTATGTGCTATTGGACCTTTCGCCTCCCGCTTGGCCTGAAAAAGTCCGCACACTCGCCGAGTCGGCACCATTGTCTTCCCTGCCGATACGGCTTTGAACGCTGAATGGAATCACATTGGCCCACTTTGTCATAATCCTGCACTAAGCCACGACACTGGGGGGGCTCAAGGCTCAGCCCGTATGTGCCCGTAATTACACTTTTTGAATGCCTAAATAGCAGTGTTGGTTGTTTCTCAGGGTATAATAAGATGCACAGCCTTGGGAGCAGAAGGGGATTGGAAAACAAATGCCTCTATACATTATAGAGCTTTGAAACACACCGACAGGAGTGAACGTTGGCTAGTTACCTTGTGTTTACCCTCTGTGGTAAAGCAAGCAGCTGCTTACTTTTGGTTTTGCACTGGGTGTCATGTGGTTCAGCGAGAACCGAATGAGTAAACTAAAAGTGTGATGCACAGGAGACGTGATTCAGTACACAGGGACTCTTTGCAGTAGTTTGTAAGCAAGTTGGTGTTTTTGCACTTAAGCACTAAGCACCATCCCACTCCAGAGGGGACAGAGTTTGAGTCCATATTAAGAGGAATATAATCAGGCAGGAATGCGTTCATGTTACTCCTCACCACGGATTAAGGGCTCACTGAATGAGCTGTGGACTCTTAATTGAGATGGCAAGGCAAGAGGGATTCCTAAGTCTTGCTTAAGCTAACAAGCATTTTGAGATTGTGGGAAAGAAGGAAATGAGGTGAGTGACAGAGATGGGCAGTGAGACGTAGTAATGTGGTGGCTAGGAGAATCTAAGGGGGATTAGATGAAGCGGTATTTACCAGGGGGAATATTGACCAGGAAGGAAACGGGGGTTGTGAGAGCAGAGCGCTTTGATTGTGCGTGAATCAAATATAAAAATGATAGAGAAAGCTTGAAAGAGGAAGCGATAGATTAAGGTTAGAGCGCAGCACGAGGCCGTGAGGTGGGGGGAAAGGTTTGGGGGCAGATAGAGAGATAGGAGGTAGTGGAGTGTGAAGACTGGATTTCTCTATCAGTATTCTGTCTCTGTGACTGAGCTCCAAGGGCTTCAAGCAGCCATGTTCTCCGTTTTACTCAGTCTCTTTTATCCATGCAAACACACACACACACACACACACACAAATGAAAGTTCAATCACATACACCTACACGCTGAATACACACTTTTTGTATCTTTCTCTTTCACCTCTGACAACAAAAGTAACAGTTAAGAAATTCTATCAGTACTTTCTTTTCCCTTCAATCAGGAACAACACTTTCATGAAATTCTATGTTCTTAGGATTATACCAAAGCAAGGCCGCTAGCCACTATAAATAATATTACAGATGAAGTTATAGGTCTGGCTGTATTGATAATAAATATATGGACATAGTGGGTATAATGTCAATTAGCTCTTATGTTTGATATGGATGATGATTTGAAAGTCACAAAAGCTTCATCTTCAGAATCCTCAAAATCGATAAATGGAAACTCAGGGATGGCAACACAGATCTGCTGAGAAACCACTAATTGTCTGTTGTTGCAATGGATGTCAACTCTTGCAACATAAAAGTGTCCGTTTTATGTTATTTTATTCTTTTACAAGGTCACATTTTCTTTTGCAGCTTAGAAATATGTTAGGTCTGGTTACAGCAATTGTATCTCTACTCCTATTTAATGTCGTATAACTATATCACTATATCTTAAACCACTTTACTCTTTAAAAGGATAAAATGACCTGACACACACTTAATAAGGAACAGTGTTTCTGGCTAAAGCCCTTTTGCCACATTGAATGTTTTTAGCCTTCTTTTCGATGAAGAACTTTGAGTCAAACTTGTCCCGCTCTATTCTCTAAAGTTCTCCTCAAATCTAAATCCTGACTCAAAAGTCATAATTGCTGACTTTTGAGAAACTGTCAACAACTCGCGATAGGTAACCGAAACGTATTTAAGAAACAATGGCAGGCTTGTTGTGCAGGGTTGCCTGGACCCCCGCTGTGTCTTTGTATCAGCCGGTGCAAAACCTGAAAACTCGACCAGGTAGCAAACTGTGAGGCCTGTGTGCTTTACTCTGTTTATTTTGGTTTGCGAAAATACCTACGTGGTGTGAGACATGGCACATCCAGTGAGCTGGCACTGCATTTAATAGACCGAGAGGCATCGGGAGTCGGAGCAGGTGCGACCTGAAAACCTGTTTTACACTTGTCAGTAGAAGACTGTGGCAGACTTCATTCAAATAATGCAAATGTGTTTGGTTTTTGTTGTTTTGCATTCTTTCACCTTTTTCAGTTTGGTGGGGTTTGGGATGTTGTGCATCTGCTTTATAAAGGGGATTTCATTTTGTTCCGTATGTAGGATGTAGTCAGTGAGTATCTTTTCCTTTTTTTTTCTGCAAAAGCCACATTTTCAGTAATGTTTTCAGATGTTTCTCCTCGAACATCGGCCATACAAAGAGTGATACATACCTTGCAAAAGGCCTTTATTATTTTCCACTAGATAACCTTTTTCAGTGTATTTTATAGTGACTCTGAGGTCAGTCTATGATGATAATCACTATCTGTGCTGCATATACTGGCTCGACATATACAAAATGGTAAATGCACAGGCAGTATTAAGTAAATAAAACATATATAATATAGCAATACAGAACAACGTTATATGTTGTATTCATCAACTTATGTTGCTTATGGAAATCGGCACTACCAGAGTTTCTGTGAATGTAAAAACAAAAACACCTGTGAAATTAAGCAAAAAGGAGGAACATGCTGATGTAAATCGGTTCTTAAATGCTTGAGTCTTTTTTTAGTGGTGGTCCTTTGTCTGTGCCATATGTTGTTAGCTTCCAGAGCAGGCCTAGAGGATCTCCACTGCCAGTCATGGGTGCCTCCACTATGAAGCGATCAGAAGGCACAGAGCAGCCGCATGAGTTTGTCTGAAAAACGCTCAGAATGACGTGGCTGCGGGGAAATAAGAAGAGCCAAACACATCACTGAGGCGCTCGAAGCCAGCCTCGCTCGTCCTTTCCGCATCTCATGTGCAGTTATCTCAATCTCTGCCTTAGCAATCCAGCAGTGCTATCTGCAGCGAACAGGCCCAGACTCTTATACCTACATGCCAAGTCATTTAAACAGATTGGAATTCTGATTTAGGACAATAACACATTAAAATCCCACCTACTGTATTTGTAGGGCCAGAAATTACAATAAAAATTATTAACAAGAAAATTGGCCTTCGGTAAAATATGAATGTTGCCTTTTGCCTTTATTATAGTTCTGTGTGGGCGGCACATGAAGATGAAAGTTTTGTGTAAAATGAAAGCTAAGACAAGGTTTTCTTTTGTCTCGAGGTAACTGAAAACCTATAGCATAAAATATACAAATATGAAGGTCATCGGTCCACTTGTGATTGGCATACCTCACGATCTGACAGTTTATAATGCTAACTAATTGGAGTGTGAAAAGCTCTTGGCTTATCCGTGGTTATTTACACAGCGCTCGCCTTGACATATCGCTGTGCGTTAATAAATCAGGTGTGTTTTTCCGTGACCGATCACATGGCTCACTCAATCTCAGCAGATCTTAGAGGGAACAGAGCAGAAGAAAAACACTTAGATTGAGCCGTTTGTGTTCTGCACGCCATGCATGTAATTGACCACATTTAAAAGATGTATTTTATTTTTTTTGTTGGGCAAATTGGCTATTATAGTTAGTCTGACTTTGTATTTGATATTTTTTAATGTTATTGTGCACCCATAGGTGTAATAAATAGCACATAACCAAAGTTATATTTTCATATAACTGTCACATATTTCAGTGCTGCACAGATTTGATTAGTGCACACTACATAGATTTCTGTTCATGTGATAACAGCATACGTTACCTCTACATGGGCGTATCGTAGCATCATATTTCTCAGGCGGTATGGCTCTGTGGAGGACACACTGTGCGATAGCTGCAGTCTCCAGTGGCCTCATTGCGGTGTTTCGGTCATAGGAGTCATAGGTCTGTTCAGTTATTCTTCCCTGAACTGGGTCTGGGCCAAGTCTAACTGCAGTTCCTCTGCCATGACAGCCGCCCGTGGCAGAGGTTGTCACATACTTTAATGATTCATTTTTCCCTCAGAACCCTCCTCTCATGAAACAAAGAAAAACTGTTTTCACAGGTCAGAGGAGAGTGCCACCAAATGTTCTCTTTTATGGGCTTAACAAACAGAGCGAGAAAGACAAATGGATGAAGAAAAATAATTATTGGTGGTGGTGAATTGGGTTATGTGGACTTGTGGAGGTTTCTGTTAAGTCATAGGTTGCTGTATTTTTCTTTTTCATCAATTGGCTCAGATATTTACTTTAAATATTTTATTGTATTCCAGTTTTTAACACGTTGCGTTGTGTGGAATTTTATTAATTTTCTATTTTCCTATCTTTCTACCATATGTATCTTTTCATATACTCCTATAAATACATCAATCCTAACTACTCAACATGTGGACTGCATCCCTATTTGCAGCTGTAGCCTGCATGTAAATGTTCACAGAGGCTATTTTGCTGGTGACACCCGTCCCGTTGGAGTAAATGAGGCATTGAAAAAAAGGGTGCTGCTGGCTTGCTGCCATCTCACCCACCGGATGAGTTGACTCCAGGAGGTGTTGATGGTTTAATGAGCGTTTTGGCGGCTAGCTTTCTCTGTGTGTGTATGGAAGTTTGTGCGTGTGTGTTTTCTTGTGTGGTCCAGGGTTACGGTTTTTGAAGCAGCCCATCACTTTCCTTCTGCGTGTGCCATTTGCAGAGTGCTCCGTCTCATTTAAAAAGCGGGAGGCTCCATTAGCACAGTGGGATGTGGACCTGTCACAGCCAGGCTAGCTCGACACAACTGATGGTTAGGTGTGCAGATGTGCAGTGGTGTGTGCGTGCGAGGGTCCATTTTCACTTTTCAGTGGCTACTCATTATCCTTGCGGTGTTTACAAAACATATAACTGACTCTTATCACAACCTATTAACGTTAGGACATAATTCTGGATTCAGAAATGGCTGCTGACCGGGCCGAGTCAAGGTCTATCCACCCTGGCCCACACAAGATGCATGTGTAACTGTTCCTCTGCTATGCAGCTTGTTATCCCTCCTGCTTGGCTGGGTGGCTTGTTAATGGCGGTATACAGTTTGTGTATAATGGAGAGTCTCGTAGCTGGACCAGACTGCCAAGTGTTTGACAGGTCCAAGTTGTCTGCCTTGAAGCTAACTTCGACTAAGACCAAATTCATGTTGGCAGCAGCTTGGGTTTTTGTGAATTATATTTTTATTTTTGTGATTTTTCTTCTTTGTCCGTATGCCCGCCGCGTCCGTCCATGTAAACGCATCTTCGCTAATTGCTGTTTGCGTTGTCGTCACTTTGTCAGATTCTTTGTTTGACATCAAGATCAGCAAAGCACCGTGTGATGACACAAACATGGAGCACTGCCCTCAGGGGCCACAGATGCTCACTCACATACGATGATTGCTCACTGGCCTTTTACAGAGCTGATAAAAGTGTCTCATTGCATGTGGTGGAATAAATTGTAGTTGTTTTGCATGCGGAATGCTACTAATTCTAATACTAATACTGTTATTAACAATACTTTAAATTTGAATTTAAGTGGACACATCACTGGTATTGAGCCAGTAATGGGTATACTGGCACAATCAGAACAAAAATGCCTCATGGAACCATCTTTAGATTCTTAACGCTTGATCTCTCTGGGTGGAATAAATACACTTTTTCTGTGCACGTTTGCTCCATCGGGTGGGGTGACAAGTTTGGGGGAGGGACAGAAGTATCGAGAAAGCCAAACAAAGTATTGTGTTGATCGAAAAGACGAACAAGGCCGGAATCGATGGCCTCAGGTTCATCTTGGTCGTGTTCTTTTGTCGAATGAAGGATTTCAATGAACCGCTGAAGAAATATTGTCCGTGTAAACGTAGCCAGCGGCTTCATTGATTCTGAGCACTAGTTGCCTCTTTACTTTGCAGTAGCCAGCTTCAGCCTTCTTAAAGATTTGACCTCCATACATGAGAGCTTTGCTTTGCAGAGAATCTGAACCTCACAGTACATGTCATTCCTTTAACTGTGGCCTTCTCTCTTGTGTAACTGCAGTATGGGTCTTTAATGTCGACTACGACTCTTAAGACAAGGAAAACCTCTCAAAGCCCACTCGGCTTCCTTTCCTCCCAGCCTCTCAAATATAAGGGGTTGTTTGCCTGATTAAAGCAAATTGTCTTTATCATTTCAGGAGTTCATTTTGGATTCCTCAGAATGAGCTGCTTTCAAGTTGGTGACAATATTTATTGGAGTTTTTCTGCATTGCATTACCCTAATCTCACACAGCTCATCATGTTCGGATCTTTTTAATCCAGGCTCATTTAGATTAGTTAAATTGTGAAAGTTTTCTGTGTCCTTTCTTCTGTTGTGTAATGAAAGACGTGAAGAACTCTATGCAAATGCTTGTGGGACAATCTATCATTTGAAAAACCATCAGCCCGAAACAATCATTTTTTTTTTTTGCAGAGGGTAATTTTAGTTATTGAGGCTGAAACACTTAATGCAGATTTATTTTATTTTGCCAGAGTTTGACAATAAGCACTGGGACTGTTCAATTTAATCATTGAAGGCAAGATTGACACAAGCAGTGAAAGATCATAAAATCATTTATTTTAAAATTATTAAGTTTTCTTTCCTCTTAAACATTTGTCATTGGTCTTTGCCTCTTTTCAAAATACAAAACGTAAAAAAATGATTTATTAACTTCTGATAGTATTCCGTGACTAAAGTTTAGATTAGACCAAAACATAGCTTTTATTGTTTTCTTCTTTGCGTAACTTTGATCACTTCTCTTATTCCTAGTGTCTGACTCTCTGGAAATGTTGTACTGGTGTGACACATCTCTTCAATATCAGGGCCTTTAGATAGGTTTGAGGGTGTTATAAGGGCTCACCTGTCAGGTTCCTTGGGGAAAGCCAATGACAAGGTGTTGTAAAGGAGACTACAGCTGATTATTGAATCACAAAACCCAGAGCTTTCCAATGTGCAGGTCACTTCTCAGCTATATACTTAGTGTCTTATCACTGATGGTTTTGCTGAATTCCCCAGTGATCTGGCAAGGAGACGGTCTCTCAACCTTATGATCCTTTAAGCCATGCCTTCTCTTCCTTGACTGAATCCTGAGTGGACACCTGCTGAGTCACTGCTCAGTGGTTGTCCTTAACTCTTTGAGACTATCTAAAAGTCATCTACTGCAGAAAATGTGACTAAAGATCAATTCATGCCCCTGTGTCCACATGTCTGCAAAGCTCCCTGTGATGTCAGTTTTGTTACAAGTTTGTGAGTGTTCAAGCGGTCAACTTTGTGAATGACCACGTGCAGCTCAACATTTGTGACCATGCTGAGCGTATGCAGTGCAAACGCATTCGCTGTGCGTGTGCCAGGAAAACTAAATGGATGTTCCTTTGGAGGAAGGGCTGTGTGAGGAGATCACTTTTGGAATTCATCATTAATATAGTACAAAGACACAAAGAAGTTTTGTCAATTTTGTCCCGAAAGAATTTGCTCTCTGTTCCCACTGTGCTTGGGATGGGGAGGTGTAGCAGACAGACTTATATAGGCATCATTTAGACACTGATTACTTTAGGAGCTTTCTTTCTTTAAGGTGACGTTATTTCATTTAAGCTCATTGAGCTAATGCTCTTTCACTTTGAATTTCCAAGGTTCACAACAGTATCTGTATCTTCTCCTTTCATTCTGTGAACCGGTGAGCATACAGTATGACTTAGAATGACCTAACTTATTTTAATTTTAAAGGTTGTGGCCCCAAGCACAAGGGCTCAACCAGATCCATACAGCATGCTGGCATGGGCCTATTCTGAAGTTGAGATTGATCTTGGTGGGTCAGAAATGGAGATCTCTTTGACTGACTGTTTTGTATCAGAAGGACATGACTTTTGATACAGCGCATCCAAATTCAAGATTATAAGGAGAAGGTGTGGACTAAAATATTCACTGTGGTACTCTGCAATAATCATTTCAGGTAGCATTTTAAGCAGCACCACATTACAGGACATAAGACATTAGATATTCACCACTACTAACCAAAAGAGAACACCAGTCCCTGGCAATGGCTGACACTGCAACAGCTCATGTGATGACCTCAAGCTGGGCAAGCTTTGATTTGATTTTGTTTGCTTCCAAACAGGCCTGTATAATAGTGTTAACACATTTGCATCTGTTAAATTGGCAGAAATATGACAGAAAGAAAGAAGTCTCGTTTCACATCATGCTGATTGAAAAAAAGTGGAAGTAACAGCTCTGCCTCGAAAAGAAAGAGAGAAACACTTATACAAAATATAAAAATGCCACTCTGGATGAGATTTAAATTACAGGAGGACCATTGACTTTGGTTAAAAACAGTAATTGATAGCTGTTGCTAGAATAGTAGAGAATTAAATTCAATCATAATGGGTCTTAAGACATGGAGAAGTGGGCATTCAGATTGGAGTATACCCCGTCACAGAATGGTCAGAATAACTTGCACAGATCATGTTAATCTAGTTAAGCATTTTTTGAGTTGTTTTATATTTGACAACAACTGACTAATGTATCTGGTATCTGTTATCTCGCTGTCATTTTCACTGCTGCATCTGTTGCTTCTCTCCTTAACTGGAGTGGGATGCTTAGCAGAAGGCGTACAAGGTCAGTTTGAAAAGTGATTCCACTTTGCTGGTACTTTGGTGTGACTACACTTGGTATTTCTGTCTATATGAGTCAACAATATGAGCATGCCTCTGTAGTGAATTATTACTATTTAATCTGAAGTTATATATTTGGATTCTTGCGGCGTAAGAAACCTTTCAAACGCTGCAGTAGTTCAAAGAGTCATGTAATTCTGTGTAATTTTAATGACAATGGAGAAGTGAGAAATTAGAGCAGCGGGCGGTCATTGTCTGACTGTTTAATGGAATGATTAGAGGAAACCTTGGGACTTGGAGGATTGTGCAGCATCAAGGTGAGTGGTAGGTGAAGTGACTGAAGATGTAGCTTTACCATGTCGTCCTCCTGAGTTTAAACTTCCACATCATGTATTTCTTTGTCTTACCGCACTGAATACTTTAACTTTGCGTTGCCTTTCACACTGTTCAGTGAACACTAACCTGTGCTGGCAAGGCGCAATGGTTTTACTCTTCACCGCTTCTGGTGGGCAGCCCTCCACATGCATTTATTTTTTTTCCCCCCACAAACAAGGCTGACACTGCCTCGATGTGCCGCTATTCATCTTTGCTAATTAAGTCGGACAACACGTTAGTCACAGTTATGCTGACTATCAATCACACGGGAAGCCATGAAACTGGGGGGCAGGTGAAAAGGCGCATGATGAATGTTACGTCCTGAGTGTCTCCCGGTCGGTCGTTCGGTTTGTGCCCTTATCTGCTGGCAGTTTTCCATGTAGGTAAATGCTATGTATTAGCTTTTTTCAGACTTTCAGACAACACAGACAGGGAAGCGTCCATACACTTACGAATAGATTTGTGTGTTCATTCTATAGCACTGCCTGAATTAAATTATGATGGTGGGAGTTGATCTTTTTAGCCTTCACAAGATGTAGATGAGATAAAAAATAATAAAAAAAAATCCATTTACATACACACTAATTTAGTGAATTTAGCCCTCCTTTTTCACCTTTTTCATGTTTTCTCTTCAGTCTCATTGATAATAGTGTTCATAAACCCAACCCATTTTTGGCCCTCTGTCACCTTAAAGGCAAACATTCCTGACATTGAGTATGTAAAAACTAAAACAGAACGTAAAGAGTTGTCGGCTAATTGGATTGGTTCAGCCTCTGTTCTCATGTCTCTCTTGGACCTGACACTAAAACCCTAATTGCTGCGAACATCTATCTTGTTAGCTCGCCGCCAAGTGTGTGAGCGTGTAGCCATTTATTATTCATTATAATTTATTATTTTGATAGTTTCAACTTAGGAATTCCATTTACAAATGACAATATCTAATGTTACACATGATTCATACATTCTGTTGTGGCTTGCAGCTGCAGTAGAAAAGAAACAATAACTGAGAAAATTACCTCTGTTCTTCTGCTTCATTTTGAAAGCTACATTCAGATTCGTCCTCTGATTAGTTTACTTGGGACAGTGATTTTACCTGGATTGAAACAACTTTATCACTGAACTAAACATAAAGCATTTACAGTAAATAGTGAGTTAACTGAATCAGATTAGATTATTTATTGCATTGGACCTAAATGCGCCACAGAATACTTGCATATAAGCTAAATATATGGGATACATATAATGTTGTCTGTAGTGAGGCTGTAGTCTGTGTTAATGTTACTCTGGATTCCATTATTGTACAGGGATTGTTGTTTCTCTTATCACCAAATGCGGTTTACCTCTGAATGGTTATTGTGCTCCGGATTCATCTTTTGTGCTGCTCAATCCCGTTGCGCAGTATTTTCTTGCGTTGTCAACAGAAGTGTGATATTTTGTCTGGGTGCCTTGTAAAACACCTTCACAATGTACGGTGCGGCTCTAATGGCTCAGTTGGCTCACAGCCCCAGCAGGGTGAAGGAGCACCGCTCTGATGTGAAGGCACAGAAGTTATGCATTTTCCATAAAACATCACGGACGAGCCTCAGGTGTTTTCCTGTCTCAGCCACTGCGCACCTTCTCATCACAACTGGCCTTCTTCCAGCAGAGAGCAGAGACTGAGGAGAGTGTACCTGTCAATAGTTTGGTGCATCCTTTGGAGTGCAGGATTTCTCTTTATGTCTTTGGTAAATACATGCAAACATCCACACAACCAATCAGGCTTACAGACAAAGACATTTGGACTGATACATCTGACATGATCTAAACATTAAGCTTAAGAATTCTCCTTGTCATCGCCATTTTGTAATATAACTCATATCTTTGTACAAATTATAATACAGTGGATATTATTTTAAAAAGGTACCACCCACCATGAACCTCCCTGTACAGTTAAGCACTGAATACTTTTAGTTAAGCCTCACTGTACACTTGACCGGAAGCATTGACGCGCATTAGTACTTCTGCTGAGGGGAACATGGTAAGAGGCTGCCCTTGTTATTCACACAAGTGCATTTAATTCTGATGTAGTCAGTTTTGGTGAAGCCAGCTGGTAAAATAATGGGTCAAAGGTACAAGACTACAGAAGATCACATGCTCTCCAGCAACCAGAGACTTGACCAAAATCGTGTAGCTAATAAATTTATATGATTTGGCCAACGTGAGTAATTTAGAGGCGGAATAAAGAAGACTGGCTCATGCTTTTCACAACGTCAATCATTAGTTGAACAGCCATTTGTGCTGTTTATGTGTCAGCATCAGTCTTGTTTAGACAGTCATGACTATAGCCTAGATATAAAGATGAACAAACCCTCCATAATTTCACTCATAGGATTCCTAATGTCTAATTTATAGTACCGCGGCATGTTAACAGCGTAGTTCCGAACCCTACGCCACAACCTGATGTCCACTTCCCCAGAAATGTAACTACATGTCGCAGTGAGGCGGGGACCGTAGAAGCTGTGATTGGTCCAAAATGCAGTGATTTCAGTGAAACTAACTGTTGATCCACATTAATTAACTTCAATTCCAACGTGAGCTGCTAATTTTTACCCACCATTGTGAGGAGTGAATCAACACAAATGGCCGGTCGCCGCCTGGTGTTTTGGTGGCGTAATTAGTTACAGGTATAAATGCTTTCATGGGTGTAACCCTCTATGCCGTAGCTACGCTGCCAACTTGCTGCGGTGCAGTAAATTGTGCTTAGAGTGGATTGCAAACTCAATGTAGTGCCTCAGGCTGTAGCCATCTTGCGAGACTCCAACTAACTCCATGCTAATTCAAAAAAATGGCAAATAGATGGAACATAAGTGAATCTGAATTTGTCGAGTCATAACTAAACAATTTGTGATAGCATCCACTTGTCACTCAAAGTCAAAATTCACCGGCCACACAGTTGTTATGATGGGGAAATTAGCAATAGAGACCTGGTTTTGGAACAGGCTGTAAAGATGATAATATCTGCTATAAAACTTAATATCGAGGTCTGTGGGGTTTGATTTGTTTTTGGAGCCACTAATTCTAAGTGTGTGGACGTCTCTGTACCTACCTTGTGCGTTCTGCTGTATGCAAGATAAAACTTAGGTATAAACCTTTAATATGGGTTAGCAAAGCATAGCAATTAGCTTCATCCACAGTTTTGTTCGTCGTAGCATATAAGTGAGGGGTCATTGCAAGAGTAACTTAGTTAAATCATGACAGCTAAGGGCAGAGTGGCAGAAAAATGCAGAGCGTGTAAAGACATCTGTAAGCGGGAAGGTGCTGCATAGGTGTCACTTTAAATGGTTCACAGTGTACTTGAGCAGACACGGAAAGAAGGATAATTACTACTGTCTAACTGTGCTAAAGGAGGGCCATCATCACCAGAGTCTCAGACAGAGGTTATATGGGATGTCAAGTGTCCTCCTACTGTCATTCTTGAATCCCGCTTCCATTTTTATGTCTCTTCATCTCCTTCCACCTGAGCAGTGATCAATCTTGCCCAATCGGCTCAAGGTCAACTGATTGAAGAGAGACAAAAATAGAAAGCAATATTGAACAGAGGGAAAACACATTTGTCTATTCCATTTCAGAGTAATGAGGTCAAGAATGAATAATATTAACACGGAAAAAATATATATAAAACTGCAATAAAACAAAAAGAGGGTGGCATTTGATCAGACTATGATGCCACTTGTTTCAGTGAGATGCCACATCCCTCCCATTTGGTCTGAGTTGTAGGACAGGAACCCTGACTAATGTTGCGTCACCGCTCCGATCTGACCACAGGCCGTGTGATATTCTTACTCACTTCATTTTCCTCTCAGGGGCAGGTCACTGTTGTGACATCACAGTGGGTGGGACAGGTCCACATCATCGATCAAAGCTAAAGTGCCCGTGAGAGGTCTTTAATATTTTACTAATTAAGATTGCTGAGTGCTCAACTATCATTCACTCCCACTAAAGTGGGCCAGGTTCACTAGAAAGTGTGAAGTGACATTGATTGCACTACCGCAGTGTAGCCACTTCATCGGTTTCAGGGGATTCACCAGTCTTGACTGCCATGCTGTCGTTGATAAGGAGATATATACGTAGAAGTCTGCTGAATTTGCAGTGGACGTAGTTTGTTTCAATCCTCCTTCAATCAGACTCTGGCATTTGCTCTTAAAATACAGCAAGGATGGACTGTGTCCTTTGCTGGTTACTTCAGAAGCACCATTTCTAGTCACGTTATCCATTGGGTAATTGATTCTGGACAGCCTCAGGTGATACAAGCATACTGTTTGTCCTTTGGCTATTAGTTTTGCAGTTAACAAGCTCCACGCTGACGTCATAGGATAGTGCAATCTCCTGTGTGTTGACTAAGCATTTTCCAATGCCGAAGCCTCCATTCGAAATAAGCGACCCACTGAAAGCGCTAAGCCAGCTTGGCTCGGCTGAGCGTGGCATTTTTTTCAGAGGATCTACAGTTCGCACCGTCCATTTTTTTTACACCCAAATCCTCAGCTTAGTTTTCACCTCTCAGCCTAGACACAAATAACAGAACAAGCCAAGATAATACAGTATGCTATCCATGAGTGAAGGCGGTTGGGTGGCAAACCAGCAAACGCATAATTGTCAGCATTTGCAGTATCCGTTGCATTCGGAGGGGGCACAAAGGCGTTATTTGATTCCTCTGTGTTTGATTTCTCCTGGTGAGACAGGGCGGATGTCAGTTCTGAGAGTGTATGTCAAACTCCCGCTGATGTCTCACAGCTTGCAGCAGAGTACAGCTTCTTAAATGGTTAATTATTGAGAGGACTTAAAGTGTCCCTGCTGCAAATCATTTCTGATGCACCAGCATTTCTGACCCGTTGAATATTTAACCTATAATAATTACTGACAGTTATATCTCATATATTTTCTTGGCTTGTGTGCTCAAATACTGTAATTTGGTTTAAAAGGTTCTCTACTAGTTGTTAAAGACATTCTTTCCTCAACCTGCATTTGTCTGTTTTCTATGAACCTCTATGAATGCATTTACTCATCATGTTTTCCTATTTAAGGTTTGAAAACAGCCCGTATTTGCAAAAGGTCTCCATATATGTAGCAATAATTAGCTGTGGATACATGAAGGGGTACAATCCTGGCAGCTCCTGCAGCAGAACCAATGGATTTACTTTGTATCTGCGAGCATACTTCCAGGGGAATTATATTAGTGATATGGGTCTCTCAGCATATTTGCGCATGTCAGGAGAAAAAATACAATCTCTCAATTCAAAATATAGGCACATAAATCGTGTTTGGATTGGGAACCACAGTCTCCGAGCACTGGAGAGAAATTAAAACAGGATCATTGGAAGAAGCTGATGTCTCTTGTAATTGCTAGACCTCTGATTCTCCTCTAATTATTGTGTCTTTGTAATTGGAATTACAGATAACCACCAGCTCCTGTCTTCTTTTTTTGGCTTGGATTGCTCGGTGTAGAAGGTGGAGGGGAATGATGGAGAAAAAGAGGAGCTGTGAAAAGAAATGGAGAGAGTGGAGATTAAAGTGGGGGGAGAAAAAAGGCAGATTAATTGTCTGTTGTCCCAAGATTGGCTTTCAGCTCCCAGCTCCTTGTCACGCATTTTTACGAGGTAGAGATGAAAAGGAGCCCTTGTGTCCCACATTCCCATGCTGATGAAATTAGGGCCAAAGAGAAAGGGATGGCGAGACCCACAGTGAGAGTGAGCGATAGAGTAAAGAAAGATGGAAGACCATGAGAAAGAGAGGCAGATCTGAAACAAAGCTGGAGTGACGGAAATGAAAAGGGATTAGAAAATAGACGGGATAAAAGGCAGGGGTTTTATTTCTATCTAACATTAGTTCAGTCCTCACTTGACCTGTTCAGTGAACAAGAAAAAATATTTTCTAATCATACTAATAGTTCTTGGAATATAGTTTGTAAACCCTTGTCACTAATCCTTTTTAGCCACAGAAAAAAATGGATGCAAATGCAAATACACTTTTCGCTGTTTTCAATTACTGTAATCCTGCTGGTAAGGGGGTATCTTGGGATAATACAGAGTCTGATATTTGATAGTCTGTTGAAGGCTTTATTTTATTGTGCAATGTTGAAATTACTATTGGAATCATTTGAGGTAGAAACAGGTTACAAATGCACGCCGTCTCTTTAAAGACCTGTTCAGATTAATCCCCACTAAGTGCACCAGTCAAACCTGCAGTTTTTAGTGTGACACAAATATTTCCTGAACAGCTGACTTTCAAGGATACAAAGGGAAATATCTGCTTTTTGTAGCACATTTCTGTCCTTCCAAAGCCATGAATATCTCTCTCTCTCTATCCTGATTGTTGCACGAGATTGCGTCAGTTATTAATTTATCATTCCAGATCGCTCATTTACTCAAATCATTTGTCATGTACATACTTGATATCTATGAGAAGGAGACTTACAATTACTCCTGGAGGCAACATGCGTTAACACATAGGACATTCCTTAATATTCTTGCCGCTATCTTTCCTCAAGGGAGTTATTCAAATGAAGTCATCAAGAGAAAAGAGAAACGGGTGACAGATTAAGAGATTTGTGCAGTGTGATTTAGCATGTACAGTATGCGTGGGTATGTGTGTGCGCGGCGGAGAGAGCCATAAAGGCATCTTATCAGAATTCTGCCGTCATTCAAACTTTGAATGGCAGCGACATGAACGTAAAAATAGCCGGAGGTGAGAGCTTCTCACAGATTACTCTGAAAAATAGGTGGAATTCAATTATGGCTGTGCATGCGTGTGTGAAGGGATTTGGAGGTGAGGCATTCTTGGGGTGTTTCAGTGGCGGCGGTGGGCTTAAAAATTCAGGCGAATTTGCCCGCAACATTAAATGATAAGAGAATTGAAGGAAAATGGCGCACACTCACTGACTTATGCTCACACACGGGGTTGCCTTCACAGTATGAATCTTATTCCAAACACCACCTTTTCAGGCCCGGTAATGGTATTGCAAACCATTATCCAATTCAACCCGCAGACATTAATTCATTTTTTGTTCCCCTGTTACATTGCCGCGGTTTAATACTCTGTTTAAAAGTTGGAGATAAATTCTTCCAGTGTTGCGAGCCTTTTTTTTTTTTTTTCTTTCTCCCCTCACTTCTGAGAAGTTCAGATTCATTTGTGAGAAGGGAATTTAACGGTATAAGCGGCGGCAGTTCCATTGTTGCTAAATAGCCTGCTGTCTAATCGGGCACTGTGTGACCTTTACAGGAGGTACTCTCACTCCCTCCCCTTTACGTACACATGCGCATCAGTCAAGGACTATTAGACAAGTGAGTTAGCATGTGATCGCCACGCCATATGCCATTTCTGTCATCTTCAGGTTAAATCCATAGGTGATATGTCACCGATAATTCCCTCCTTTGCCATTTAAGAGACTACGCCTTGATTAAACATTTTAACTTTAACACAAAAGCATTGAATCATCAGAAGCGCATCACGGCCTGGTACATTTGCATTCACCTCCCAAAGCACAGCCACTGACAGTCACACGTGCGTGATTCGTGGAACTTTAGAGAACTGCAAGTTTTGCACAAAAAGTTTGGAAAATCCATTTTAATCTTTCACTAAATCAGTTCTATGAATATGGCTCCTGCTGGCAGGTCATCTGCATTCATGCGCAGGGTTTGTAATTGTGCGATCAGATCAGACTGTATTGAAACGAAATCACCTCGGCTCATTCTACTTGGCTGGAGCTTTTCTTGTAGCCGAGAGAATATTCACAATAACTCGGTCCTGGAGTGAAACTGCTCTAAGTGAGTGTGAATGCCTTTCACGACTGGATTCTTTCTGCTTGTAGAAATAACTCAGTCCATGAACCTGCTTAAGTAAATGGCAAGTGGCCTATTGAGCCTACCTTTCCGAAGGGTGGGTTCTCACGCTCGTTTCAGCTTCCATAATATTTTCCATTAATACTTTAATCAACTAAACTTTGATAACGCCAACATTATTACAACATATTGCTTCTGAACTTTTAAAGAACTAATTTCCAAGTGCAGAGTCGATGAAAAAAAACACGTCACAGTGAGGTACTTTCTGTGAGGTCAGTATGAATAAAATTATTACAAAATGATTGATGTCATTTGGCATGTGTAGGTTCTGCCCCTCTGTTTCAGTTCATATGTAATCTTATTGGTGTTGTTGATGAGACTAGAGGGCTTCACTCTAGGCAAAACAGGCTCAAAACTGATCACTCTTTTAAAAAAGACATTAACGCACCTAACAGCAGGATGCCGTTGTCAACCGTCTGTAGTCAAATAAGAAAATCTAACAGCCATAGAAATGATAAGATGTCTCGTAAACAATTTAAGGTTTTCCCCCATTAAAAATAACAATGCGCCATGGGAGTAAAGCTAGACTCCACCTGACCGATGGAGACATAATGTAATTTGAAGCCAGATGTACTCAGGTTACCTAGGTCTGTTAGTTCGGGGGAAACCATGGGGACATAGCTCATTAGCATGAAAGAAAAAACACTTTACGTCGTGTCAGCTCAGAAACACATTGTGTTTGTACTCGTAGGCTATTTGAGATGACTTCTGGCTGAAGCTTCAAGGCCACCTCATGTGTGAACTTCTGCTTCCCCAAAAGAGCAACGCCGACTTTGAATTAAGCCTCGCTCTGTGTGTGCTCTTTCGGAGTTAGAGCCTATTCTCTGCACCCACGCAATCCCTTTGCTTCCCCTCTCCGTGTCCATTGTTGTTTCTTTATAGTTAAAGCCATATCTGTACAAGTGCACGCACACACACACACACACACACACAGCGACACGTGCGCACATTTCCATATACACACATTAGGGGGCTCTGTCGCTGCTTTCCTTGCCTGTATGACTGTGTAATTGAGTTTTGGGGATGCAGCCTAGCACTTCCTCCTCGTGTGCAGGCTCTCCTCATTACAGAAGCCTAATTGGGATTAGTGCAGCATTTTGTTTTGGCTTTGTTAACGAGGCCTGTGGTCAATGCCAGTATCTGGCTTGTTCTTCTCCCCAACTCCAGGACAAGGAGCCATTCGTGTGTTTGCTTTTGTCTTCTGTGTGTTTGTGTGTGTGTTTAGTAGACACATGTTCGCCAGACTGATGTCTACATCGGACACTGAGGTAGGCCATGGAATGTTTTCTGTGGAAGTCAGTGTGTGGCTTCAAAGAGGTCTCTTCTGTAAAGTGTCTAGTTTTTGTCAACGTACTGGAATCATATTGTATGCATACCTGCTTATGATTTGCTTGTTTCAGCGATACTGTTTTTCCATTATTGATTTGTAACTTGGGCGGCACATTGGTGTGGTGATTAGCCCTGATGTTCTCCCTGTGTCTGCGTGGGTTCTCTCCAGATACTCCATCTTCCTCCCACTGTCCAAAGACACGCTCATTAGGTTCTAAATTGACCGTAGGTGTGCATGTGAGTGTGAATGGTTGTCGGTCTCTCTGTGTTAGCCCGGCGATACTGGGGTAGGCTCCAGCCCAAATTGGTCTGATTCTTAGTTGTCTTTCTTCACATCAACATATTTTTAATTGACATCATGACTGAATGTAACATGTCACCAACGGAACAATACATTGTTTTTTATTTCTTTTCAACTACCTGCTCTAGTGCCTTTACTTTCCAGACAATGACAGTTGTAATTTGACTGGCTTTTAAACCATAGCACATCCACAGAGATCCACATTTACATCGTTGGGCAGTTTCACACCTAACTGGGCGCTTTTTAATTGGATTTTGCAGATAAAAAAAATAGTCCTGGGCGGGTGAATAAAATTTGTACTGGTTTGGGATAAGTTTGGTATTTTTTAATTTAACTTTTTAAAGTAATTATTAAGCAGTATGGGTGGCTTAGGTACAAAAGAAAACATCAATCTGTTGTGTGTGCTTTGGTTTTTGAACAGCTTTTGGGCTGAACACTGTATCCCGCAATGCATCAAGACATCCTCTATGATGACGCTTTTTTCCCCTGCAAAGAAAATACTGAACACAGCACAAGCAAGATAATCACGACGTCCACAGTTCGATTCAGGCCGAGATCCTTTGTTGCGTACCACTGTGTGTTTCCTGTCTGCCTCTTCAAGCTCCACTGTCAAATAAAGTCAAGAACATAGAGGAAATCTTGACATAATGAGCTTGTGTCTATAGTGTCATCCAGGAAACAGAATCTTTGCTGTTATTTTAAGAGATCATCTATTCTGTTCACACAGCCAACAATCCAGTCCGAGCTGCAGTGGTATGGATCTCGCTGCTGCCAATCCATCAAGGTGAAATTGAACATTTTTGCCAACCTGTCCACCTCCCTGTGTGTGGATGGATGGATAGGTGGAGATTGTGTTGGCATCACTCAGATCAATCACTACAGAGGGATTGTTGCTTTCCAACTAAACACTCATCCACAAACAGCCGACAAAGATTTGCTGGTAACATATATCTATACCGATCAGCCACAACATTAAAACCACTGACAGGAGAAGTAAATAACATTGACCAATACAATGTTCTGCTGAGAAACTTTTGGACCTGGCATTCATGTGGATGTTACTTAGACATGTACCACCCACCTAGACCAGACCAGGCACCCCCACCCCATAGCAATGACACTCCTTGATGGCATCAGCCATCCCCAGCAGGATGCAGCCTGACGCAGACACACACACAGAAACAGTTTAGGAACAACTCAAAAAATTATCTGTGGCATGATCCACAGAGACCCCTCCCCTCCACCCATAGGACCCAAAGGTCCCCAATAACCACATCCTGATCCCAAACATCACAGGGCACCCTCAGAAGGCCCGTGTCCATTCTCTGATGAGTCACAACTGTTTCGGAGGCACAAGGGAGACCTACACAATATTAGGAGGTGGTCATAATGTTATGCCTGATCGGTGTATCTCTTATCTCTCAGGTCACCATGCATTTTATTCAGGACTGTAAACACTTATTTGTAGTTGGATGACAGTTTATACCAAAAGATAACTAAGGGATTAGGGGTTAGAATTTGCATGATCTGGGAGAATCAAGATACAGAGTACAAGCCTTTAAACCCCACGGGCATGTATCGTGTGCACACTGTAATGCACAAAGAAATAAAATAAGCAGACAGAGCGCTGTTCAGATTGATATGTGTCCTGTCAACCAAACCACTAACACACTAACTAACCACTGGCTGAAAGCGATGTGGATTTTGTGTCATGCTGAAACTATTAAAGGTCTGTTGTCAATGACTTCTTGTTAACGGAAACCACTCAATATGGATCAGTAACAGGACTTGAAGATGATTAGGACATTCCTTCATCCATCGCCACCCCTGTGTTATATTCTGCTGGACAGAGATCAATGGCTGTTAGACGTTTAAGGATTTAATGAGAATCAGTTTGCAAAATAATTTAAATGCACATGGAAATCCAGAGTGCTCATAATAGCCATCTGCAAGCAGCAGCCGCAGAGAGGTGCGAAAGAGTGGGTTTCAATCCTTGGTTTAAAAAAAAAAATAATAATAATAAAAAAAAAGACTGGTATTTTTCTCATGTCGTTCTTTTCATTTCTGAAAATGAGACACTGGGAGCTCACCTTTCTCTGCACTGCCACGACACGTCAGTCTGAGCCAAGCAAGGTTTTTAAAGCTCACTGATGAGGGAATGAAAAACCTTGAACCTGCTCATTACTGGAGAGTCTCGCCAACCAGAGAAGGCATCAAAGAATGCTCCAAATTGACTCCTTGATACGTCTGAATCAACACCAGCATGTCTGCCCTACTTTACTCCTCTGGAATATTTGCATTGCCTTGAAATAAAAATGGAACTCCTTCTACGAGTCACGATCGTCGTAAATGACTGATGTGAAAGTGCCAGGGTCAGATCTGTGGAGTTTATTTTGATATTTGGATTGCATTTGTGTCTGTGTTCATGATGTCTTGACTACTGCAAATGCTGCAAAAGTGTCACTTAAGTAAGAATAATTGAAAAACCAAACCAAAAAAATAAATAAATAAATAAAATTCTACATACAGAAAACGTGTTTTTGCCAAAATGCAATAAAAGGAAGTCCCCAAAAAACAAAACAACTGTTTAGTTTATAACAAGGAGGCTTTATAACCACCTCATTGAGTTTGTTTGCTGTTTGCAGATTTGCTTCCTCATTAAATATTGCCTTTGCCATTGCAAATTGCCATTGAGGATTCAAGAGATCTGTTTATCCGGGCTTACTTACTTTATATGCTGCTCCCTCTGTTGTCTTATGAACTGTGCGGTGTGGTTTTGTAGGCTGTTCAAATGCTGGAAAATATGCCGTAGTAACTCAAGGGCAATAACACCCCAAAATACTGTGCACAGAGCAAATATTTTTTACTCAGTATAGGGGGTGCGAACCGTGCCGAGAGCCACGGCGCCGAATTCCACTGCTGTTATGTGCTCTGGGAAGTTTGAGCACTTCTCTGATCAAGTGAAGAGTTATTTACGGAAATCTTTCTCTTATACGAGTTCCAAAATAGCTCAAATTGTCAACAGCAGGACGGTATAGCGGCACGACAAAGCTCCCGGGGGACTATGCTACTTTTTCAAGACTGTAAATCCACTATGTTAATTTATTCCTAAATAACAGCAGGGTCAAACAGAGACCACCAAATGTTTGACAGTGTTGTCATAGCAACATTTTGTACAACGCACTGCCATGAGCTTGTGTGTTAAAATAGAACAGTACCATTTGGCGGATCATTACACGGGCATTTGTGATGAAAATACTTTTTGAAACTCTTACACAAGTCACATTGTCCATTTGGAGCAAGGCAGCGGCACAGAAATGGTTCTGTAAATGTTGTGTAAACGGTTATTTTAGGTGCGCAAAGGGGCAGATAGAGAATTTATAGCATGGTATTTTTTACTTTTTTTTTTTTTTAAAAAAGATGACATCAGTGAGGGATTTTAGATGACATTGTGTTAGGAGTTGTAATCTTTTCAACATATCGTGTTGAACATGTTTGTGCCGCTCGCGTAATACCAAACGGTTTCACTATTATAACATGTACTAAAAATGTAGGATTGCCATCATTTTTTATTTTTTTTTATTTTAGTGCGAGGTTACGGCTCATAGTCATCTGTGATAAGTCACTTACTGTGGCTATTATGAGCATCAGTGGGCATCACTGTACGGTGGTGCGTAATGGCTCCGTGTAATGGCATAATGGCTGCTTTGGTGCTGTTGCGGGACTTTGCCAGGAGAGAACAGGCCTAGCGTGTGTATTTCTACATCCGAACACATGCATTTAATAAATGGATTTGCAAATTTTGGAAACACTCGTGCTTTATTTCTGCCAGTTTTAAAGGAAAGATCTGTGGAGCTTACATGTTGCCAACTCATAGCTCCTTTGTCAAAAATCTCCACAAAACAAAGGGAAAGAAAGCAGAAAAGCACATACCTCAAAATATTAAATGACTGACATTAAATGTAATACATCAGCCCTCGGTAAACGATACACTAATTACATGGTTCGTTCTCTGTTTTAGTTCATTAAATGCTGAGGGCCCATTAGAAAATGATGACCATAAGAAACATACAGTGGATTAATGTGCTATGAATGAGTCCCTGCATTCTTCCTGCCAGAGCAGTGCTCAAGAGCCCATTAGGTTTTCTTGGGCCTGCCAGCGGAGTCTTGAAGCATTTGTTTTGACCCAGCAAATTAAAATGTCTGCTCTTATCAGTGCCCCCCTGGGGTAGAGGGAAGGAAGAGAGAGATGTCGCTGTCTGTCCTTGTCAGGTCCCTGGTCATCCATCACTCTAGTTACAACAAACCTGCTGTCAGACAAAAGAGCATATCTGCCCTCTCTCTTTATGTGTCTGTTTATAAGTTAAGGGGGTGAGAAAAAGGACAAGGAGGACAAAGTTTATGATGGGGAATACCCACACATATGCAAATAGAGGCTTGGCATTTCTAATACTTTTCATGAAATTGAAATTTCTTCCAGAAAAGCATCACAAAGCACCGGTTACGTTCTCGTAATTCTCCGCATCTCGATACGTTTACATGGATCGTCCACTGAGTTTTATTTACTAGGCAGAGCAGAAGAGTGGACTTAGGTGTTACGTTTTAGTTCCGTTGTATTCTGCCTTGGCCGCTTGCATCCGCTGGGAGAGGACGTGGTCGCCCTTGTGCATTTAACTCCTCCCAACATTTCCTGTTTGTGTTTGTGGGTCTGCAGATGTATGTTTGAGGCAGCAGCAGGGCTCCTAATGAGGATGTATGGCCCTTGGTGCAGAGTGCCATCCGGCCGCCCTGCTGCAGAAATGCATACATTTTTCCCCCTCTCAGTTCTCTCTCTTTTTTTCTCATTATCCCCCCTTTTCCATCTGCAACTCCTCTACATCTAAGTCTCCTCTACATCATTTTCTCTTCACTTTTATTCCTCTGCTGGTGTAGTGTCTTTTCTGTTACACGCACACACATCTCCCTGTTGTTAGCATGTTCCTTGATAGTCTTTGCATGTGTGTTGAAAATGTGAAGGGGGAGGTCAGAGGTCAATCAGACGTGCTCCATTCTAATGGGCTTTGTGCTAGCTTGTCAGGAAAGCAACACTAATAATACACGTCTTACTTTTGTTTCTGCTTATTCCAGCTTTATGTTCTAACACATTGTTTGTTTCATCATTTAATCCTTTCCTTTCACCTACCAGCCATCTGTTGTGCAAGCTCTCTCTTGCTACTGCAGTCTTTTTTTTCCCCCACTGCTCCTCATCTTATTTTTTTTAAGCTCTGTCAGCCCAAACCTGTCTGCTAGGTCTCCAGCATCACTCTCTAACTGTCTTCCTAGTGTGGTATTATTGCTCTCCCTCTCATCCTTGCTCTTTTAGTATTGTTCTTTTCTTTATGCATCTCCCAGGATCGATTTAACAAAATGTGGAGCTCTGCTATTACCCTACGGGGACGGCCATTTGACAGATCCCGTTCCTAGCAGCAAGAGCTGGCAAACACAATGGGGCAGGGATGAAGGTAGATAGTCACTGACAGCTAACAAATAGGCCCAGGGGACTCAACAGGAAAAGATAGCCCACGTTCCACACACATTAAACACCCGATCTCTTCACCGATAGCGAATGAACACAAGTGGCAGTGAATGAAACGGATATGAGGATAAAGGCAGTCCCAATGTGTGGCATTAAACAGAGACCAGATGTGCATGGAGTGTTTCTTGACAGCACAAATCAAAAGTATTTATATATATATATTTAGGTATTGCTATTTTTTATCGCAATGACATTCAACAAAAGATCTGATTCTGAGCCCACCAGAAGAATGCCTACAGCGACCAATGTTTTGAGCAGGTAGGAGAAAATACGAGTTAAGAAGATGTAAAATAAAACCCGAGGCAATGGATGAGAGAGAATTTGGAATAATCGTAAACGTAATCCTCAGAAGGCCTCCACGTTGCAACACAGGGAAGGAGGTACATGACTTGAACACTTGAAAAGCGCAAGAAGCAGATACAGAGCAAAAAAACGAAACAAAACAAAAAAAATAAAAAATAAGGGAAAGCCAAAGAACTTTTGTCTTTACTTTCATAAATGTTTAGTTGCTGCAGTTGATGCTGGTCTAGAACACTGCAGATAGTTATCTATAAAATTACATGGGGTACCTGACTGCAGACAGGACGGCGACAGCAAGATAAATCTGAAGACTTACAGATGAATTAGTTGTTCAAACAGAGCAACGAGGAGAGGTGCAGCACCAAGTGTTTCTTATTAAAAATTATGGGACATTGCGCCTTTTCTGTTATTTTTGTCAGGCATTTGTTTCAAGCTGGCGTGGCACAGTGCCAGTGGTGGTTAGCACTGATTCCCCACAGCAAGAAAGTTCTGGGTTCAAATCCATCAGCCGACTGGGGCCGATTGGTCTGACAAAACTTGATCAGATATCTATAATTAGCTTCAGTTGGACGAACTGAGTGCAAAACCTTAAGACACAGAAAGAAGGTTAGTTTTACTTATTTAATTTGTGAAGTGCTTACATGCGTTTGCTGTATTTTGAGACAAATACCATCAAATCTGTGTTTAAAAAGGACTTTAAATGGTTTAACCCTGTAGATACCCTGTTTAAATGTTTTTCATAATAAGTTTTCATTAGATGATAAGGCCTGACAGCAACTGAGCATGTATTTGCTGGTAAATTTCTGAGACATCAGTCTAAAATAACATTGAGTTTCAGACTGGCCTGCGGTGGGAATATATGAACGCAGTTCTTCCCTCATGGGAGCCTTAATTTACACTCCCATTTACACACCAACAGGTGCCCAGCGAGGAGTGCTCTGCATGGAAGTGAGTGAGGCTGAAGGCCAGGTCTTGTCAATTATTCTCCTTCCATTAAAGCCACAGACAGAGCTCAGATATTGCTCCGTGTGTCATCAGCACGCAGCTAATTCACTCTCTCACCTCCACTATTGCATCAAAGGTTAATGTATTGTCTTATCCACTTTCAAATGGAGCAAAGGGCAAGTTCACAGCTCAGAAATATCTGTATTATCGTCATGTATTAGGTGTAACACAAAAGTTTCTATTCAGCTCATATCTTGCCAGAAAAGATGTCCTTAGAGACTGTGTAATGTGAGTTTTTTTGAGAATTCAGTAGTCAGATGAAATGCGCTACCGCCTACATATGTTATATGGTGTAGCATTGGGGGGTACAAGACTACTCTTTGAAAAAGAAGGCACTTACCTCCCATATGACGGGTCAAGTGAAAGAGGCAAGATCCTTGTTAGGGTCTTCACAGTGCCTGCAGGAGATTCTTAGTATAGTGAGAGTGTGGGATGTGCCAATTACGGACACAGGGCCCGTATAATGACTGCTAGGAGCTTGTAAATTTAATAACTTGAACAGATAAATCTGCTTATTAGCAGTTTGGTAGAGACTGAAGAATGGAGTTCTTTGTGGGCATGATCTAGATGATCTTTACACCTCATTAACATGTGAATTCCTCAGTAGGACCTACTCAACAAGAAGATGAAGGGAATTAAATTTTGTGTTAGCAGTGTGCTTGGATCGGTCCGGCACAATATAACATGCTAATTAGTGAACTAGGAGGCTTTGTTTACCTGTGGACTGAGCCAGGCAAGCAATTTATCTTGATCTTCCAGTCTGTACGCCCACTTTACCAACCTGTATTCCGGTCACTTACTCACTGGTTCTCACACATTGAGTGAACGGACACGTGCCTGGCATCAACCTTCCCACTGACATGAAATCAACCCGTTTCTCGACATGTTCCTTTTTTCTTTTGTCTAATTTTATACATAGATTGAAAACGGACAAGATAAAATAGCCCTCTATGCTCCCGCCTCCCCCGCAGGAGTTGACAAGCGCAGATGATCTTGGGCAGAGCTGCTCTCCCACAGATCTCACTTTGAATTCAGGGCTAAACCACTACAAAGCCAGTGGGAAATGGAGTGCTCCCTCGCTTGTTGCACTTATTTACAATACAGAAAGAGAAGGAGAGAGAGAGTGAAAGATGGCAACAGCAATGAGCAGACAGGGACTTGGAGACGGAGCCAAGAACTGGAGAGTACAGCCACATAGAGCATAAGGGAGAGATCTGCTGAGTGAATCTACTATGGGACAGTGAGAAACAAGATACCAGAGAAAGAATTTAAAAAAATAATTAAAAAGAGTATTTAGGTTTAGATTGATTGATTGTCTCATCTCATAGGTGTTTCGCATGCTGGAGCCAATAAGGTAAGCCTTAAGAAATTAATGAAGAACACAGAGTCCCTGCTGTTTATCTATTTAGAGCATCTCTCTCTTAAAGTTTACATGCATTCCATTATATCCAGACAGACAGTGAATCTCTAGGCCGACCAGAGACCTTGATTAATTCTCTGTGAGACCTTGAAAACTGTAATCACACTATGGCGCTGGCAGCTGATCCAGACCCCGTATGAGACAGTAGATGGACCAGTGGCGAGGATTTAACTGTGAAACTAGTTTTCCAGGGCAAGTATGTCTGGAGAGCTAATGAGCAACGATTTATCTGGTGCATTGCATTGTGGGTAGAAACTATTGAAGCACTGCAAATACATCGGGCGATGGAGAGATTGTAATAAACGTGGAAAAGGACAACCCTGCAGGGAGAGAAAAGGGGGGAATTGCAGCAGACAGACAAAAAAGGGATCGGGGGTTTAGAAACATCACACGTGGAAGATGTTGAGATCTGAGAGAGCGAGACGAGACAGAAGGAGCCCTCAAGCAGATGGCAGCTCAGGTCTGCTGGGTCACTCAGATCGGTGGTCGCTGGAGCACGGTACAGAAGTGTGTGATTCAGCAATAAGCCACCTGTGTCTCAGACCAAAAAAATAAAAAATAAAAGATTGTACAATAAGGGAGTAGAAGGCAGACGATTATGAGCATAAGCAGTACATAAATTCTTCTTGTTAAAATTAAGCATTTGCCCTTTTAATAATACAAATCACTTGTAATGGTGTCAGCTTCAGTCAACACAGATAACACTCAGTTTACTACTAAGTAACACAATTCTTTGTTATACATATCTGTCAGTTCACTTCTCTCATATTACAAGACTGTTGGCATGTATTTTTGTCTTCCACCGTGTTTCTTTGAATACCACTGGGGGGTGCCAAATCAGAGATGATTATATTTTACATATAGTGACCTAAAAGTCAATGAAATAAAAACATAATACCTGGAGACAAAGCCAAGATTGACAGATGACTTTAAACTAGGAAAAATTGCTTTCCCCTGCATCCAGCCAAGCCAGAGTAGTTCTGACCTTAAACCAGTCAATAGGGTAAAAGCCTCCCGAAACACCATTTGTGACATTTCTGCCGGTAGACGCCGCACCCTCTGGCAAAAGTGAAAACACCCTGGGGGTATTAAATAAATCCTATCACCAGTGGAGGTAGCGGGTTGAAAGGTGTATGGAAGAATGGCCGGTTTGTGATTTTAATCGAAGCGGAGAATCCCTGTGGCTGAGAAGACGGGAGAGCAGCCTTGCAGGACGGGGTATTAGCTCACCCTGTACTGACACTTCAAATTGATGTTATCAACATGGTAATAGACCTACTTTTGCCAGCTCCCTTCATGCATTATGGGGGATGACAGCTTACTTAGGGACAACATAAACTAAATCATATTTCCACTAGATTCTCTGTCTGCTCACATTTACTTCAGTCTCTACGAGCAGATGGCCTGGCCTCTGTCTCCCATGCCACCCATTGAATTGGCACACGGGAAAGTATATTCCACTGTGTCCCTTCGAGCAGTACCTGGAGACACACGTAGTGTATGAAGGTTAATCTCAGATTAGATTAAACTCCATTGATACCCCTGGAGACATTCTTTTGTCGCAGCAACATAACTAGATCTAACCTAGAATTAAAAAATACATAAATAAATAAATAAAAAAGGCATAATAGCATATTGATGATAAAGGTCAGTATTATTTAATCATATCTGGTGCTTGCATGTTATATTTCATACAGAGAATGGATCAACAGTTTTAGTTGCTAGAAGTGGCTGCTAATATGAGTGGGGTTCTTCATTGCATCTTGTTTGTTTTTGTCAGACCAATTGATCCGCTCTCCCAGCACAGGATGGAACCAGAATGAAAATGCATAGGCTCAGTTAAAAATGAATAAATAAATCTTGTAACAAATGTCCTCCATTCATAATCGTGCCGTACAGGCATAAAACTGGCAGTCTTGAAGATTTCAGTCCTGTTTCATTTGGTGACACCTGTGTTAAAGGGGAACTACTGTTTCTTACAACCTGGACCTTATTTCTAGCATAAAATACGATCGTTTATCATTTGCACTCGTTCAGGAGATAATTAGATCAGCGTCTATACATATAGTGTGAGTGATTGGAGCATTGAGACGCAACCTCTAAATAACGCATCTGCCGCGAAACTCGTTCATTTCACCAATATTTTGTTATCGTATGCTAGTGCTATTCCCCATTGAGTCCGGAGTTAGCTGTTATCATCATCCGGGGTCTGTAAATTGACCTACAGACCCCGGATGATGTCTTCTGACCTGGACGATGTCATGTCTGAGTCATCTGAGTCATCTCTCTGTCATCAGCTTGTTAACCTGTAATTTGCTACTGCTATGGTTCGTCCACAACCTCAGAATCGGAAAAATATTCAGCCATGTTGCAAAAAAACTAGCAACATGGCTGAATATTCATTACCCACAGCATACGTGGTTTAATACTGCAGGTCACAGAATTCAGCAAAACAAACTCCTACATGAAGAGCTGCTCATTCTCAATCCATTACTCCTTGCAATACTTAAAACTGATCACCTGCTTAAAATGCAAAATTGGTGAGGTCAGCCATAAGCTTTTCTTGTGAAGCTTCAGCAAAAAGAAATGTTCAGAGTGGACTAGCAGACATCTCCTGAGCTATGCATCCTCCATTCTCATTCAGAAATCTTGTTACAGACGTCACATTAGCTGCATACTACCACACCATTTCTTCCTGGAATATCACCAGGGACACCACGTTCAGAGGCTCGTAGGCCCAGTCACCATTGTGTTACCTCATTTATCAATAGACTCAACAGACGTTTAATTAGGTGAAAATCTCCAGGGTTTTCTCTGTGTGAAGTCTGTGAAAACCTGTGCAGCAAATTGTACTATAGATACATACAACACTTGCAGGAAGGCCACAAAAAACATTTGCAGAAGCTTCTATACTCACTGCATGGTACAGTGTGTATTGCTCGAAATTTGCATGCTGCAATGCTTCCAATAACATCTACATGCAGGGAATTTTATTAAAGACAGTTTGGATTAATAGACATTTAAAGGTAGTTGGGACAGAAAAAATCCCATAGTGTTTGTGTTACATTCATGTCACATTTGCTCTTAAAGGGGAACTACTGTTTTTTACAACCTGGACCTTATTTCTGGCATAAAATGCGATCGTTTACTCACCCATATAACTTTGGTGTTATTTGGTGTCGTTCATCAGATATTTACATCCGCGTATATCCATATAGTGGGAGTGACTGGGGCACCACAACACAGCCTCTAAATAACGCATTATCAGCCACAGCACTCAGAGATGACATCATCCAGGTCAATCTACAGACCCCGGATGATGATAACAGGTAACTCCGGACTCAACGGGGAATAGCACTAGTGTATCATAACAAAATATTAGTGAAATGAACAAGTTTCGTGGCAGATAATGCGTTATTTAGAGGCTATGTTGCGGTGCCCCTGTCACTCCCACTGTATGGATATACGAGGATCTAAATACCCGACGAATGACACCAAATAACACCAAAGTTATATGGGTGAGTAAACGATCGTATTTTATGCCAGAAATAAGGTCCAGGTTGTAAAAAACAGTAGTTCTCCTTTAAAATGTTTATTTTAGAACATCACGAGCGCAGCATTCCCTTACAGCTTGGCGTTATTGAAAAACTACGACTAACACCTCCGTGTCGATATTGGACTTCTGTTATGGCACACTGCATCTTACCAACAGTTAATGAACAGTTAAACAGCACACACACACAAAGATACAAGCACAAAAGTAATATATTGAATGGGTCTGTTACCAGGGAAACTGTTGTCAAGTGGTTGCCAGGGAGCACCCACATGTTATAGACCGACAGCGTGCACACTCATGTAAAGTTGAAGAGGACAAACATAGAGGGGCTATGTTTTGGAAGCCCTCTTTACCCGGAGTGGTGAAACGCATTAAGGGAGTGGAGTGAATGCAAGCTTTTACCTTTAGAGAATACGTCAATGTCAGCCCCTTACAGGAGGGCAAAGCGCTCTTTCATTTCATGCATGAGGGACCTCTTTTCCGCATTTTGTTGTTTCTCTCCGCACCGCTCATTTCCCAGAAGAGAAAATTAATAAAAACTGGAGTGCAGAACACAACAGAACAAAACAAAAAGAGCCTAACGATTAGGAAATTGGATCCTAATTCAAAAAATAATTAGGGGTTTGCTATTTAGGTTACGAGACAATAGGAACTCTTGGAATTAAACAAATGGTTGCTTATGCTTTATCTAAAGGTAACTATTCAGCCTCTGTGTAAAAGTTTGGCTCTGACACATTTTTCATTATGGAATCAAGCATACTTCATACGTCTGTTTAAGTGCAGATTTACTATTAAGTTTGTTTGTTTTATAGGTTCAGGCCACAGTACAGAATAAAGATAAAAAAATACAGTACAAGTGAAATGGGTTAGAGAGTAACACTTTACATTGTGAACATTGTGTACACGTGATTAAAAATTAAAAATAAAATGCTAGCTTACTGTATCTTAAATTTCCATTCAAATTACATGGCAGACTATGCTTACACACTCTTACAGATACACATAATAACAAACATTTCTAAAATAATATTTTTGGTATACGTGTCTCCTCTAGTTGATATTTAATGAACTCAGGAATGTGTGTTGTAGGCAGCATGATCCACAGTGTGTCACCTTGGCATTTATCTACAGATGCTCATTCTGAACTTTAAAATCCCTGCTGCTTGTTGGGTGTCTTTTTTTTTTTCTTTTTTTTTCTCACCGGGAAGGAGTGTGGCGCCTTAATGGACTTGATAATGGGGATCTGTCTTGTGACAGCCATTACCGGCTGAGTTTAATGCGTACTCTCAAGGTAGTATGTTGACATTTTCAGCTTGGCACAACCAAAGGCTTGGCTCGTCACGCATGCAGCTCCTGTGTGCCCAGCCTTTCAAGGATAATGAGCTAATTTGTTTTTCAACAGGACAGGGCGAACGTTAAGAAGGAGGCAGATATCAAGGGAAAAGTCACTTTCGCTTCAGAATAAAAAAATAAAAAAATAAATAACTGTCGCTTTTCGGAGAATTGTTCTGAATTAATCTGAATCGGTTTTCAATCAAGTTTTCAGCTCAGTCATCTTGATTGTGGTTCCCAGAAGTATAGGGTCATTATTTAGCTGGGCAAGTTAGTACATGCAAAACAGAAGTAAAGAGAAGAAAGGTACGTTAAAACATAATGTTCTCATTAATAGGCTATATACACCGATCAGCCACAACATTATGACCACTGACAGGAGAAGGGAATAACATTGACCATCGTGTGACAATTCAGTGTTCTGCTGGGAAACTGTTGGACCTGGCATTTGTGTGGATGTTACTTAGACATGTACCACCCACCTAGACCAGACCAGACTCCATAGCAATGGCACGGCAGCAGCCATCCCCAGCAAGATGCAGCCTGACACAGACACACACACAAAAACAGTTTAGGAACAACTAAAAAAACATGAAAATTCCCTAGATCCCAAACTGATCAAGTATCCGTGGGATGATCCACAGAGGCCCCTCCCCTCAACCCATAGGACCCAAAGACCCCCACTAACAACATTCTGTTACCAGACACCACAGGACACCCTCAGAAGGCCCATGTCCATTCTCTGATGAGTCACAACAGTTTTGGAGGCAACAAGGGAGACCTACACAATATTAGGAAGGTGGTCATAATGGTATGCCTCATCGGTGTGTGCCTCTGTGCTTTATTGTTACAGATTTATGCTTAAAGTAGAATCTAATGTTTGAAATTTCTGCGATTCCTTATTACAGTGCTGAGTAGCAAATGGAAGATTGATATGCTGCTGACTGTTGATCAAATTAAAATAATCATTTATTTATTGTGCAAGCAGTGCCTGTAAATGTCAGATAATAACCACCAGGTAGACTGTGGCACTACAAATTAAAATCTCCTCTGACAACAGGAAGTGAATACAGAGGATCATTCCTATAAGGAGACAAACACTGCATGGTCTGCATTAATAAATGCCTAGACTCCCTTTCTATGTGCCTCCTTTTTGTTGGTCATCATCATTACCCTCCTATAAAGACTTTACCAGTGTCGATGGCAATTAAATCAATGTGTATAATACGGTGACTTAGCTGTAGCCTCGCTAAAAAGAAACAAAATAATGATCATTTGAACATATTCAGATTGTAAAGACTGACACTTAATCACACTCAGGTGGCCATGATGGCAGGCTGCATGATTTCAAACCCGACAGCTGATTTACTGTATTTGTATTCAAATGTGATAACACATGTTCATGTATTTTTAGCATGGGATCGTGTGAGGCAGGGTGGGGAGGTCATACAAGGCGCTGCATTACACAGGTCTTGTTTTTTTTTTTTTTTTTAAGCGTTTGACATTTCATCAGTGTATTGCTCAACCCAGGAGGATGAATCAGCAACATAAGCCCAACAGGCTGATTTATCGCTCAGGATGAAGGCTGCGGCTTACTATGAGTCAGGTCTCAGTTACAGTAAGGGCAAAAGCGGATTTCAATGAGTTACTTTGTAAAGTAGGTGAACACATATCTGGCATCAGGCTTCCATATGAACACATGTCCAGCTTTGTTCAAGCTGTGGGAACAGGTGGCTGTGATCATGTGTGCCAACATGAGCTTCAGTGGAGCTGCTAGGCTAACATACTGTCGGGGCTTTGAACTACCAACACTAGCCACATGTAAGCTATTTAAATAGAGGGTATAATGTCACCGGAGTAGGGGGTGGCACTCGTTGCTTCTAAGCTGCTGAGACTGCTCATCTGCAGTGAGGCTAAATCTTAAAGCCTACATTTTGTCATATTTATTCATAAAAATTGTATGTAAATGAGGAAAACAGTGTCTTCAATCAGGGCTGCGCAGCTTTGATGTGAGAATTATTCACTTTGATAATTTTACTTTATCAAAATGTGAAGGGTAACACCTACTAATGCTTTTATTCTGATGACTGACGTGCAGAGAGTTGCAGAGGTGCAAACACATTTCAAAGTAAATTCTAAAGTCTAGAGTTTTCCTTATCTGTCTCAGCATATGTTCCTGTTTCCTTTTGAAATACATTGTATGTTTGTAGAACTATATGGTGCGGTGTGTTCAGTGTAATATATATTATATGGTCACACATATAGATTTAATACACTTTAATTTACACTTGGCCGCATATCTTGGAGTATAAATATCTTGATATGTGTTTGAATCACAGTGGTGTGCAAGGAATGACAGAAGGAATGTGTATTTGTGCAGATATTGAGCTAATTTTGCTCCAGTTAGTAGCAAGTAGATAATTGAGGCTGTCTTCTTGTCTCCCTTAGGGCATGGGGCTGCTATCTTTAGAGACGCCTCTGGCTCCACTCTTCAACCCTTAAATTCAGTTTATCTCTTCAGACTAAGATTTATTACCAGCAAAAGTTATTCTTCTCACCATTGCATTTTGAATGAACAGGTTGGATGGGTACCTCAGTGAGACAGGACACACGCTGATTTCTGTTTATTTATTTACAAAGCCCTGAATGGCAGCTGGCTGTCACATATCACCTCCTAGTTAAACTGCTCCAGTAATCATCATTTGACTCTTTCAAGTGATTGTCTAATGCACATCAATGAAAATGAGGGCCTGCCCTCAGTGATTTCTCAAGATTCAGATAAAGGTTGAATAAAATGGCCAGATCACATATCTCAAACTGTTGGCTGCATGGAAACCATCCCAGTCACCAAACCATACCTGAACACCTGAAGCAGATCAATTAAAACGCCTTGTACTTTAGTTATAACTGTTTAGTAAGCTAACTAACTATTAACCACGCGCTTCTTAAGTGCTTGTGCTGTTTTTTGTTTGTTTGTTTGTTTTTCCAGCCATATTACTCTCACTTTTGTTCAGTGGCTCTGCTGTAGCTCAGAAACTCCACGCTTGTATTGTTAGTATCAGGTACTAGCTGTTCATGCAGTAGCTGGGCAGCACTGAGACTGAGAACAACTACAGTGGACATCTCCTCAGGAATCAGAGGACACACAGAGGATGCAGAGGAAGAATGAACTGACATGAAATAAGAGATAGGTGCAGACAACAGAGACAGATGGAGAAAAGAAGATATAAGTTTATCACTCTGTTCTATCGCCATGGGCAACGTGAGAAAACTGAAGAATGTGATGGACAAGCTAAAGGCCCCACTGAGGAAGCGAGTAGGCCACTGTAAGCAAAGTATTGTGTTTTTCACTGATTGATGGCCACGGGAATTACTCCGGATCCCTTCCTTAACACCGATGTCTTTCAGATAGTTTGGGCAGATGGGACTAAATCTGAAATTGGCAATGAAAGAGGTGCTTTTGTTAACAAAAAAAATGGTGTATATTGATGTGTTTGCAGTGGGGCTATGTCACTACTATACTGCATATGATATAATCAGCCTGGCTTCTGTGAGACTCGAGGATATTCTAAAATTAAAGTTGTCTTTATGATACACTGTGTGAGCAGTTAAGATTATGTACGCATATTGGCGACACAGATGCATTGACACTTTTTCCAGCCATATGGTGAGAATACATCTCAAACCACTTTTCAAAAAAAAAAAAAAAAAAAAAAAAAAAAAAACAATTCATGTCTACCCACAGATGTTCTAAGCCACAGTGTAGCAGCTGCTGCTACCAGTGCTCTATTGCTACCGAAACATTAGCTGCAAATTGACAGATTGTGTCAATTTCTAAAGTAAACTCTGAATTTAAAAACTTGTATCTGCGAGGTTTCTGGGGACAAATATAAATCACTCAGGCACTTAAAGATTTTACTCTGGAGGCCTCAATTGCCTCTTTGCGCTGTTATCACAAAAACCACATGTCAGGGAAAATAAAGAATAAAACAGAATAGGTTCTAATTCAAACGGTTTCCATTTGGCTCGGGTTTTTGTGGAAGACGCCTGTCTTTGATCGTATTCAATGCAACTTGGTATTATTATCAGCGCCTAAAGAGCTAACAGATATTTGGCTATTCTTGTTAAAGCTAGATCTCCCTGAGGAAGAAAAAAGAGCTAATGAAATATTTTTAAAGCTGCATTATTTAATCCTTAGATCTTGTGTTCATATCTGCAAGTGCAGTACAAAGGAAGAGGGCATTCCTGCATTGACTCGTGGTAATTCATTATTTATCTAGCATGTTTGAGGAATTGCTTGAGATGCAGATGGGCTGAGAAAGACAAGGGCAGGTTGTGATAAGAGACATGTCGAGTGACATTAACAGCACAAGAGAGGCAAACACTAAGGGACAAGATGAGAAAGAAAAGATGGAGGGAGATATGTGGACGAGGAGAGACTGGAAAACTCCAGGCACAAGAGAGACAAAGAAAGAGATGATATCAAAGCAAATGACACATTACAAAGAGAGAGCGTGAGTAGTTTCCTAATTCCACCCAGTATGTCCCTGTCCCAGTGGTGAGTCATGATTATCCTCTGAAAATGCTAGCCAATCTTCCTCAATAACACCATCCAAATCAATCATCCCAAAACCCAAACACATGTTTGCCACGGAAATACCGGGCTCCCTGTTCACCTGTTCCAGCACTCAGCACACTACTGCCAGTGGAGCACCTTGTCCCGACAGGCACGGCTGCATGTTAATTGTAGGAAGGCTAATCAACAAGCAAAAAAACAGAAAGAGAAAAAAAACACACACACACACACAGGACTGTGTTATTCACATTAGACTGACCACATTAGGCCTGGAAGGAACAGCGGCTGTGCTAAGTTGATGAGAGAAAAAGTGACAGTTGAAAGCACAAGCAAACACAGACTGATGGGGCTATTTCTAATGGCTTAATATAAATGCGGTTGCAGAAGGACATTTGTCTTTTTGTTCAAACAGACATCAGTATAAGGTTAGAAGTAAAATAATGACATTTTACAGGCTGCTATTCCCCACACATGTCTGCTCGGTGCTTCGGGGAAGAGGCTAAAGCCACTTGTTCAGCAGTTGAAACTGATGCCACAAGACACGACAGCTAGTTGTATCACATTTGGGTGTTGTTGTTTTCATCACTGTCTGGTGGCATCTGTTTCAGTGTCAGAATAGCAGTCAGTGAATCAGCACTTTCTGAGAGCTGTGCATTGGGTGTGTCTGACTATTGTAGCAATCGTGTTTTGGTTTATCTTGTTTACTGACTCCATAAGGGGAGAGTTGTATTAGGCCGAGCTCATCTCCCAGGCTGCATAGACGTACACTCCAGCCCTTTTGCTTTCGTGTCCCTTGGGCACAAACTGCCGAAAAATATCCTCGAGCATGAATTTCACAGGCCAGACCAGCTATCTTGTCTTGTCAGCTCTGATGTGACAAATAATAAGAAGCGCATCTCAAAAGCTTATTCAGCATACAGAGCCAGAAGAGGAGACATGAAAGCACCACGGAACAAAGTGGACTCAATAGTCGATCAACAAACCATTTAGATTTTCTACAAAATCACTATTTCTCTTTAACACAGCAGCGTGAAAACAACAAAAAACTTAAAGGCATAAAAAACATAAAGCTTTAGGCAAAAAAGAATGATGGGAAGCCCCAGCACAGTTTGTATGTTTTCGCAAAATACAAAGCTGGCTGTTGTGTACATTGCTTTATTAGATTTCACACAGAGCTGTGAGCTACAGTAGTAAGGCCAGTGTTTGCAGGGTGAAGGTTGGGTAATAATTATAAATGTCTACAGCGCTATTGTACACAAACGGCATGCCTGATAACAATAACAAAACAGTGTCTTGCTATTTGTACTGCCACCGTTGTACTGCATTATTTTAGCTAGTGTTAGTGGAGCCATCTCAGCCAGAGTCATTGTTTTTTTTTTTTTAGATCTCACTCGAGCTTAAAGGTTGATTATAACTCTGAAATCAGAGAATAGAACTTCAGTATTAAAACTCAGTGGCATTTAATCACTTTTTCGTCCATCATCGACACATTGACAGGGGTATATTGACCATTTCTCATTGTTCTCATCAATGGTTTTCCTAGATAACTGAGTTAACAGAATATTGGCTGAGTGAGATGAGAGGAACATTTAAATTACATGGTCAGAACCTTAAACCCTTAAGCCATAGGTCACACTGGTTCACGGATCCGGTAGCAGGCCACGAAACTGTTAGACCTTGAAGAGGCTTTTTTTAATTTGGCAAAAACCCCTGAATAATCAGCACTCATATTTTTGTGCAGTAATATAGAAAATTGATGATATAAAACAAATCTTCTTTGCACACTGTTCCACAGGTCCCTAGCCTTAACTTGGTTTATGCTCTGTAAAAAAAAAAACACAGCGGGCCTAGGACGTGTTGTGTTTGGACCTGAGCTGCTCACAGTGGAGCTGGAGCTAATTAATGCTGACTAACAGTTACTTTTACTGAAATCAGAAACGGAAAAGCGCGAAGACGTCTGAGTCAATGGTATGTAGGAGGCAGAAGGGGGGAGAACTTTCTGTGCGCTTCGTCATGGACGAGGAAACGCATTGTGGACCAAGAACAGACGGGTCTGCGTCACCCCAGTGTGTGGTTATGTTTCTCAGGAGATGCGTATCAGGCCACAGTGTAGGCTACAGCCAGCTACAGAGGTGACCCATACAAATGGAGAAGATCGGACAGAGAAAAACTAAATCTAGCTTGAGGCCACCGGGAGCCATTTATAATCTCATTATAATGCAAAAGACCCTAAATAAATGGAACATCTTTGAAGCTCATAAGGTAAAACGTTAGTTCAGACCATGTCAGAGGTTTATTAATCCAGCTACTTTCAAAGGCCGCAGATTATAGTGTGTTGTGTTGAACTGTGTTATAGTTTGAGGTTTTCCTCACTCTGATACACAACACAGACATTAACCGTTCAAAGGCAATGTTTATTGCCATGCTGTTTTGCTGTGCTGTGCTGCACCCAACAGATCCCGGTGTTATTGTACCTGCTCCGCGAAAATAAGCAGTGTACTGTACTAAGCGCATTTCTGCTATTCTACCTGTCAGTTGTCTGGAGGGTATAATTTACTGAAGCGAAATACTCCATCACAGTTCAGATGACATGGGCAGCCTTTGCATCAATAGTATTGACGGGGATATGTACCCTTATCGTAGCCTGACAGCAAGGACCGGGAAAGGGCCATGGATGTTTATCTTCCCAAAAGAGAGAAAGACGAGATTGACTGAGCGAAAGAGGGAGAGCAACGGAGACACGATTCATTTTCACCGGAGCTCCAGTGTTGCTGTACTCCTAGAAGTTGAACTAAGCCTTGGTCCAGCTGCCACACAATACTGATTTCTCACATATCTCCCTTCTGTGTGGTGAAGAGCTATTATGTCGTGGGAAGCTGCCAAAAGCAGAGTGGACAGGCCCATTCATAAGAAAATGACACTACAGCCTGTCTCCTCTTAGCTGAGCCTGATATGGATCTTTTAAAGCTCCTATGAATCTTCAACCAGCTAAGACATAAAAAGTGCACTTTGTGCCAGTTTTCCTGCTGAATGTTTAAAATCCATCAGTGAGTAATTTAGCCGTGGGTATCTCACTCTCAGCACTTCATGTTATAAGTGTCCAGTGGTGGTAAAGTTCAATTTTTATATGTTTTTGCTCGAAGGAATGTGACCATAAATTTAGTGGAACAGCACATCCCTGTTGTAGTGGAAGTCCTTGTGGAGGGTTTACAATCAGATGCTGAATCAGTCACTGTTTCCCTCCAAACCTATTTTTTTTTCTTTGTTCGTGTTCTGAATTACATTGACGTATAACAATTTGTTGTCGTTTTATATTTCGGCAGGATAAGTTTGCTCTCATCCTGAAAACAGCAAGCTGACACATCCCTCTCAAACGTCTCCCGATTAATATAAAACAGACAACATTTCATTCTGAATCACGTATTCCATGCTGTCTCAGTAATTAGATCTGAGTTACAACCAGTGTCACTGCAGGGTAGAGTGGTGTCAACAACATTTCAGCGTTTATCTCAGTAGTGACTCTCTCCTTTGAATCCTATGATTGTGCTCTGAGTCAGAGCAAACTAAATGAGGTGATGTCTTATTTAGGCTGTCGCCAAGACAGACCGAATTTATGCAATATTACAGCAGTGGTTTATTTGATGCCTTCACATTACATTGGTGAAATGAGGGCAAGATACTGATGGCATCCGGTTTTTATGGGGAAACAGATTGTGCTGTCTCGTGTCTTGATGAAAACTCTCCAACTGCCTACCCCATCTGTGCAGAAGTGAACGCTGGACTGGCCTGGTGAGGCGAGGAGGAGGAAAGTGCCATGTGCTTTTGTTGATCAAGGTTTAAAAATTCATAGCCCTCTGCTGAATTCTTCATCCATCAATCAACTGTGTCATTACTGTGAAGAAAATGACTGCTTTTCTGCGGTGGTCTTGGAAGATTAGTAAATCTCTCTTTCCAAAGAAAGCAGCTGTTGTTTGCAGCTCCCTATTGCACACCTTTACCTTATAGAGCCATCTGTCTTTCAATTTACAATCCATACATTCATCAAATTAGTTCAAACAACCGTAATATCAGCATGATTTTAGGATACTTTGCATGCATTATCCCGGCAAAGGGAGCTTATCCTTTAAGGTGCATGCATGCCGCTGCTATTATATGCTAACATTAGATGTCAGATAGCTAGCAGGAAATGAATGATGGCCTCTGTCCACTTCAGGGGGAGCATTTAAGAGTCATTATTCCGCTATTATCATCCTTGCCAATGACTGTAGAGCACTCTTCCCTCCTGTCAGTTGGCTGTCTGCTGCATAATGGGCCCGAGGCGTCCATTATGAAGCCAAAATGGCTGCAGACGCACTTTAGCCACAGTCTGCTAAAAGTGGCGGAAGGAAAGGGGTCTTTTAGCACAACTGAAGGTAGAGATTAGGCATTAGCAGATGGCGGAGCATGGGAAATAGATCACAAATGTGGTGATAATTTTGGAAATATCAGAATGCAGCAGTACCGCAGTCACAAACATTAGGTTGTCCTAGCCACAGTCATAATTAGTCACAGTTACTATGCCATAATATTGCCATTAATTTCCTGTTAATATACTTAATACTGGCTCTATTCCCTAACAATGCATCTGGTGTAACACCCTTTGCAAGCCGAAAAAAGCTGTTATATATACCAACAAATTTTATCTGAGTAAACTCTCAGATAAAATGACAGTAAAATGTTTCACTCCATCACTGGGATGCTTGAGCTCACACAGAGGCGGTGAAAAAAGGGGAAGGCCAAGGTGAAAACTACAAACAAACAGCCCTAACACAGCTCTGTCCTTGTGGTTCAGGTGTATCACTGCTCAAAACAAGCCTAAAAGAGATGGGCTGACGCGGAAGGAAGAAGTTCATTTCAATTTCATCTGGCAGTTCTCACCTTGCTCCAATATCCAAAATTCATCCAGTGGCCTCTGGCACTCAAGTTGCCTCAGGGCCATCAATCACACACTGGGTTCAAAATGGCCCTGTTTGGGTCAATATAGCGCCAGCGTACTCTTCGCAGTTTTTATAATATTTCCTGCTTTCGGCCTTTTCTGCGTGATTCTGTTTAGTTTACTGGTTTTAGCTTTTTGTTATTTTTCATTCCTAACAATTACCACTCCATAGGCTCTCCTCATTTCTCTACTTTGTGCCAACCTGTGTCCTCGCTCCTCCATCCTCCAGCCTGGGACCAGGAAATCAATCTCATTGCATGGCGCAATGCATTTTGAGATAGGAGTGAGGAGAGAGGCAAAAATAATGGAAGTATTTTTGACATCAGTGTAGAAAAGAGGCACAGCATATTATGCCGCATTAGGTACAGAATTTATTAAATATATAAGTTGTCGTGAACGCTATTACGCTCCTCTGACAGAGATCACAAAATGCAGCGCTGGGCTATAGCGAAACAACAGACAGGACAGATGATACAGCTGTGCTGCTTGTCATATTTAATTGACATGGCTTTAAAGTGAAAGCTCTAAAGCAAGGATCGCTCATCTCATTTTCTCATTTTCTCTCCTTGTGGCTCTTCCTCCCCTTTTCCCTTCTTGCATAGATCTTTGAAATCTATGTAAGATTTCAAAAATGCATAAAAGCGAGAAATAAGAAAGGGACGTGCCTCTGCAGAGATCTATAAAATGTCAGATCATCATCACCACTGTTCTGTTTTGTTCAATTCAAAACCCAAAAAATCCTGCTTATGTAAAACACAATAAGGCAATAACCCTTTACATTTAAGAAGGTTCAAACTAAGATTTATTTTCTGTTGATGGACTTTTGTTTCGGAGGTGACAAAATAAGTTTTTAAAAATAGCACAGGCAGTATCTTTCACCTTCCAGGTATACACTGATCAGCCACAATATTAAAACCACTGGGGAAGTAAATAGCATTGATCATCTTGTGACAATACAATGTTCTGCTGGGAAACTTTTGAACCTGGCATTCATGTGGATGTTACGTAGACATGTACCACCCACCTAGACCAGACCAGGCACCCCCACCCCATAACAATGACACTCCTTGATGGCAGCAGCCATTCCCAGCAGGATGCAGCCTGACACAGACACACACACACAAACGATTTAGGAACAACTAAAAAACATGAAGAACAGCACAAGGTGTTGACCTGGCCTCCAAATTCACTAGATCCCAAACTGATCAAGTATCTGTGGGATGATCCACAGAGGCCCCTCCCCTCAACCCATAGGACCTAAAGGCCCCCACTAACAACATTCTGTTACCAGACACCACAGGACACCCTCAGAAGGCCCATGTCCATTCTCTGACGAGTCACCACTGTTTTGGAGGCACAAGGGAGACCTAGACAATATTAGGACGGTGGTTTTAATGTTATGCCTGATAGTGTAAAGGTTATAGTGACAAGGTTGCATCTAAGAAAACTTGTTAAAAGGGAAACTGCAACTCTCCTCATCTTCGACTTACATACCAATGCATATTTCATTGCTGCCAACTGGCATATGCCATTATATCAGAGTTAAGACACGCTCTAGATTTGTAATACTGTCAATCACCTGACTCCCTACTGAGCAAAGTACTACACTTTCATACAGAATATTTGCCAAGTGCCCTGTTGCACAAGTTGGCACACAATTTGTGTATGTCTGACTTTGTGTCTCACCCACACACATACAAACAGACTTTCTGCCCCAGAGAAGAACATTGTCTTTCTTGCATTCCCCTGAGCATTTGTGCAAAAAGCTACAAATAATCTTACCACTTCTCTCATACCCTTTACCATGTTCCATCTTGTTCGACACTATTTTTTTTTTTGTATTGTTGCACTTCCACTCCAACAAGTCCTTCCAGTCCTTCTACCTGTGTGACGTCTGATACTCCTTCTTTCCCGCTCCTTCTCAGCATGTTATTTAGTTCCCCTGTACTCTCAGTACTTGTGATTTACAGTGCCTTAATGTAGTCTTGTGCTCGCAGTCAGCAGATGAAATCGTCATTTGTCACATTAATGGCCATACATTCACACACACAAATGCACAACACTTTCCCAGTATGACTCCACTCAGAATACCCATCCTCCTACGGCGTCATTCCTTTTCTCCCCCTCCTCGCACCTCTATCTCAGACCTCTCGCCTCATCACTAATGCCGTTTCCCCACAATCACACTCCTTTCTCTTCGCTTAGTCCAGGCGTCATCAACTACATTTGCCCAAGGGCCAGAATTCTTCTCGGCAGACACTGCGAGGGCCAGATGCTTTCGTAAAATAAGATAAAATAAATACTGGATCCTAAGTAATACATTATTATTTGATATATTAATTTTCCTTCTAAATTTATGTTATTTTTGAGCCTTTGTCAGTGTTGTCGGACTCATATTACCTGTATTGCCACTAGGGGTCGATTGCAACGTTTTAGGCTTCATATTTGTGAGGCTGTCAGTCGGTCCATCATGTGCAACGTTGCATTTTTTTTGGCTTGCCCTCAAAAGTATGACACACTGAAGACATTGGCCATGTACTGTATGTACTCACCATGCTCGGATCAACATACACCTGTAAAGTTGCTATCTCAAAAACAAACTGTACAAAAATGCATGAGAGGACCAGACTGCTAAACCAGTCTCGGAAGACTGCTTGAGCATTAAGCCTGACAGCTGTCCAGCCCGATGTTGGAAAGATATTGTTGGAGGGGAAATGTAACTTCTTCTCTGTAACTTCTTCTCTGTAACTTCTGTAGTGATGTTTATTTGTTCACATGCTACTTAAATTGGATGTTAAGATTTCTAATAACTATCTGCTGATGTGCCACCTTTGCAGTTACAGTGCTCTTCTCTGTTACGTTGAGGGTTGTTAAAAATGAATAAATACAGGAACATATCCTTGAATCCAGTAATGTTCTGGGGGCCGGATATTCTGGAAAGCTCTGGCAGGCCGGATGTGGCCTGCAGGCCGCCAGTTGACGTTCACTGACTCAGTCCTTCCCATCACTACTTGTTTCATGATGGATTTGATGTTGCGGCGTCTTACTCGTGTGTTTACGATGTGCTCATGTCGAGCTGTCTCCTTATGATGCTCCGTCTCAAAGGTTCGTAGGATGTAACACGGCCTCAGACTGCAGTGCTTTGTGGTAAATTTTGCAGACGCCGAAGCAGACTATATAATTAGGCCGAATTATGAAACGCAGCAAAAGAACATTTAATTACTGTTTTGTGCAATATGTTCAGCTGTTTATGCTGAAATGATAAAAGCCCTGCTGTTTGAGAAATAGTGAGATGAATTTTAACGCCGCCGTAGTCTGTCTCGTGTCACATGCAAAATTAGACAGTCCCTGTAGTAGATGATTATGCAGCTCATAACAGAGATAGAGCTTAGAAATAAATGCAAATTCAATATTCTTCATTTAAACTGTTTTGCATTTTTGTTCCTATCACCTCCTCATATCGGATCGTATTTTTTTGGTGGGTTTGCATCTTGTATCCTTAGAGAGGATGCAAATATATTTTGCTTCATGGTTTCTTTACTCCAGATCCAAGGGTCAAGGTTAGCTCAAGACTAGAGGCTCAGATGGCATGAATGTGTGTTTTTCCCCTAGGAAATATGAGAGGATTTTAAATGATCGTCTTGTGAAAATTCCATGATGCAACACAATTTTAGTTTTAACCAGTGTGTTATATTAGATTAACTGTCATTCTCAGATGATGAACTATGATATATTTTACCTTACCTACCTACATTTCACATATTGTATTGAAGGTAGTAGAAGGAAATGATTATGCAGAAGCAATGCGTTAAATTTGTTGTACTGTACATTGACAAGATAAGATGGGACATTTAAAGAGACAGTAAGTAAGCAAATAAAATAATCTGTATACAGTATGTATGCACCATGTGCATATGCATGTTGTGTGTCGTTATTATTATATGCAAATGAATATATGTGCCACATCTACACTCAGTTGTGCAATTTTAAGGAATGTCAGAAAAGACAACTGTATGTGTATTGTGTACGTATGTGCCAGGGTCCAGATTGTACAGGATGCAGTTTACATTAAGTGTTTTAAGACAGTCAGACTGTTTTTGAACACAGTCCATGGAGGTTGGGAGATACTACAGAGTCTGATGGCTGTTCACAGTGACAGAAAAACTGTGTTTACTACTGTCTAGCCTTGATGTCATTTAGCCTAAATGGGTCATATTTTTTTTTAATTCCATTGTTCAGCTGTTCTGAATTCGAAGTGTAAATAATAGTGCTTGTAGTGGCAGATCACTGCAACCTCAAGTCCACCCCCTGCCATTACATTTTTAAAAGCTCTTAGACCGGACAGACAAACCTTTTTCTTGTCGGTTCCAGACCTAATTGTAATGTTAAAGATGACAGATATGACAGATATGTGGCATTTTGCCCGCCAGACATAGTAACATGCCCTAAGAGGATCAAAAATAGATTTTGCCTTAATTACACATGTAAATAAAAATGTTAAGACCCACCACAGACATTACAAGGATGCATCTGGAGCCTTAATCCTGGCGTGTTTACAGATTTTCACCACGAAAACCAGAGAGCGACTATATGGAGTGATATTTAGTAGAGACCCGTGCAAGGGATCTTTTTTTTTTTTTTTTCATCTAACCTTCCGCATCCAGTTAAAATATTCCTGATTTTTTATTTGTGACAGATTCCTCCCACTCAGCCGCCACTTGTGTTCTGTTTTCCTAAGACCCACACTGTCTCCTGCAGCTCTCTGATTCATCTGCTGTTTTCAAGTGGCTGTTACCTTTAGCGAGCACTTTCCCTTTAATCAGCTGTCTCGTTTTTGTCTGTGGACAAGGATTAAAGGAGGCCCCCCCACCGAATCTCTCATCTACACATTATAATACAACTTCAGTGCCAGCCCCCTCTTTTCTGTGATCTGTTCTCAACTGCAGAGGCTTAGACGTAATCCTAAGTAGGATACACAAAGAAGCATCTTGAATTTTTAAACCCAGTTGAGTTCACTTGTTTTGAATACGTGCAGTGTTCTTAAAACTTTAATAAAGGGTGTTTTTCTTAAAAAAAGAATTACCTATTGGAACAACTAGTCTAAGCATGTGTAATCTTGTTTTATAGCGTTTCTTCTCTCTCAGTTTTCTCCTGTCTGTTCTTTTCTCTGTCCAGCATGCGAGTTGATGAATCAGGGGATCCTCGCCCTGGTCACATCCACGGGCTGTGCAGCAGCAAGTGCTCTGCAGTCTCTGACAGACGCAATGCACATCCCCCACCTCTTCATTCAAAGAAACGGGGACGGCGCGCCCCGCACCGCCTGCCAGCTCAACCCCAGCCCGGACGGGGAGAGCTACACGCTGGCCGCCCGTCCACCTGTCCGAATCAGTGAGGTCCTTCTCACTCTCGTCTCAGAGCTGCACTGGCAGAAGTTCATCATCTTTTACGAGAGCGACTACGGTGAGTTAGAGCAAATGAGGGCAGCTGATTGCCAAATGTGCATCGTAAACATGACATTTGTCTGTAGGATGATCTCAGCACTTTCATTTAAATGTAAATGCTCCATAGCCGTCTCCGGTGTCGGGGGACATCAGGGGGCCACTGAAGTAAAGCTGTATTAACAAGTTCAATAAGTGGGGACTGAGATGAAAGAACATCATCGCTCCCGCTCAGAGGCACACATAGTAAACACACACATGCTGCACTTGCTGCTGACAAGTAAATCAATATTTCAACCAAAATTGTGAGTAAAAGCAAGATCCAGTCGCTGCTTTCTCCAAGAGTAGCATTCCTATGAAGAGACAAGCCAAGGTCTAATTGGCTCATTTGTGACACACTCATTCTGTGAAGGTGTGTCCCAACTGTATTTTTTATTTTTATTTTTTTTTCTTACATATTCTCCACTGTTCTGGATTTCTGTTTCATTATTCTCACCATGACGCCCCTGAGGACCAGACCTTCCTTGACTCACATTTGGTTAAAGGCTCTGTGGATCAAGGAGTGATTGGCAAGGCAACACAAGGGCAGACACATGAAGGGAGGAAATTGCTGCACTGCCATTCCTCAGATGAGACTGGCTAATCTTTTTACTACTTAGAAGGGTGCAATCTAGGAGTATAAATCCGTTTTATTTTTTCAGCACTGGAAACAGCTGACCTGTAGTTGATGTAGTATATAGCAAAGCGAGCCCTCAGGGAAATACAGCCACCCACATTGCATCCATGTAGATAGACTGTATATATGTGACGTGTTGTCTCGCATTAACAGAGATCTGCCCTTGGATTTGTCTTTGACATTGGCAACTTTGGTGGAAAGTGCACTATCAGCATTGCGCTGGATCGATGAATATCCCTCTATCGAAGAGCACCTGTCTGTCTGTTGTTCTGGCAACCTGTCTCACTGTCTATCGTTATTCTTTCTGAGTAGCTAGGTTCCTGTCACCGTGTGTCTGACCATCTGTTTTGCTATAGATTTTTCTGACTTGCTTGCTCTCTGTCTCTTTTCTATCCGAGAAGCTGCCTGTCTGTCAACTGTACTCTGCATCTCTCTGCCTGTGCTCAGTCAATGTGTGTCTGTTTTACTAATCATTTGTCTGTCTGTCTGTCTCACTAGTTTTCTGTCTGTGTGTCTGTTTTACTAATCATCTTTCTGTCTGTCTGTCTCACTAGTTTACTGTCTGTTTTGCTCTGATTGATGGATCTATCCAGATCTTGGGAATCTTTCAGGCATTTTCTCCCATGTGCAATACACGTCTATTCACTGAATCCCATCCTGTCCGGAACTCTAATAACATAGTGAAAAATAAACTAAATTGCAAGCGGCCTATAAGAGGGAACCTAATGTGCTTGGCAGAAGGCACAGCAGCTAAAGTGAAGATGCTTTCGAAAATGCCACAAATAGTTTTTGGGCTTATAAATTACAGCTCATTCTCAGCTTTTTAAGGTTCTTTGCCGGTTGCTCTAGATATCTTGGGGATATTTCTTTTCGTGGTTTGAGGATGTCTTACCTTCTAGCTCTTCACAAAACCAAGGACTGGAGAAGTGACTTTCCAATCATGCCATCTGTTGCAGGACTCCTTGTCCGCGCTTGTTCTCATAGTTCTTTCTGACTTTGTCTGATTGTTTGGGCAAATTATAATGTTGCAGAACTGTAGAGATCGATCCTATCTGATGGCGCAGCGCGATGGATAAGCAGTAATAGAAAAGTCTAGTCAAGTAAAATGTTTGCACAGCAATATAAGTCTAACACTTGAATGCTCTGTTTAACTAGATGCTGTTCAAGCAAAATAGTCTTTTTTAAATCTGCTACATTTGTTTCTGCAAAGTTGGGAAACACTGACATTTGTGCTTGTGTTACACCGTTTAACTGCACACTCATTTAATTAAGGAATGTAGCGGGTAATTAGGATGCTCATCACAGAACAGTCATAATACTCGTGGTTCCTGCCTCGGAGCAGTACTGCTGTGACCCGCGCAACTCTCTACAGATGAAGTACTCAGTACTGTCTGGTAATGTGTGTTGGCACCTAGTTAATGTTATATGTGGGTTTGTGTAGAGGAAACAGCGGCAGCAGTAATTTTACTCACATTACGCTGTATTATTAAGAAATGTATTCAAGGGTTACTTTGCCAAACTGCACTTGACTTGGATTTGCTTTCCTAAACTGTGGTGGATGTCAGTAAGATAAGATAGTCCTTTATTTATCCCAGTATAAAACCTGAGCCACAAAAGTGATACATTTTTGATAGTGCACTTCAAGAGCAAAGAGAAAGAGCATACTTCTCCATAACCCTTTTTCACTTTTAACCAAAGTAGCCCTCATTTCCCAAACCTTCATGCTTGTCACACGAGAACCTTTTCCAAACAAAACTGTTTAAAATTGGCCACGTTTCTACTGAAATAAGGAACGGATCCAAGAATGTGATTACAAATCAGACTCTGGGTGCCAGATTTCTGTATGACAGCGTTAAGAGTTGGTTTAATGGGCATATTTCAGTCAATACCAAAATAGTCCTGAGGTTCAGCAAGCAGTGCTGCACGCCCACTCTGGTGCTTTCACTTGGTCTTACTGACTGCTGTCATTTCAGTTTTGGTACGTTCTTCGTAGAACGGATACAAAGGGTTAACATTTAATTGATGGCCTCGAGATGATAACAAAGTCAAATTTAGAAACAGAGTTCAAGAGATTTAGAAAAAATTACATCTGTGCTGGGCCACTGTTGAAAGATTTTCTCTGGGTTCACCAAGAGATATACTCTGACAACTTATTCAATACATCAAAGCAGGTCTCATGTTTCTGCACTAGCCCCCGGTGGATCAAAGTCGGGTTTGAAATACTGCAGATCGTCTATATATAGTATACAAGTAGTTTAGTACAAGAAATACCGTAGATCTCTTGGCCTTTAGCTGGTTATCTGGGAGTGGTCTGCAAACTGTCCCCACAGTAGAAACTACTGCATGCTAGAAAATAAGCCTTTATATATTTATTTGGTTGCTGTAGTTTCAGCATCTTATTTGATTTAAAAGCTTGTGAAATACAAAGTTAGTTTAGTTTAACACTGAGAAGCAAGCGTGAAAAAACGTGCCACATTTAATTAGACAAAATTTGATCCATTGCACCTAATTTACTAGGTGGTGAAATTAAGTTGATTCAAATTCAGGCCTGAATTTTTCTTCAGCGCTCTTCATCGGCAGAAAACTTTGTTTGACCACAGTTTGATTTCTCAAGTCGCTTTAATTACTTCTCTAAATAATATAGAGCGTGTTAAAAACGAAGGTGTTTACCTGTGAACAGCTTGAGCTTTAGCAATTACCAGATGGTTATCGATGTGAGGACGGTGTCCAGCAGATATGGATTTTTAAAATCAATATCAAAATACAACAACTTATATTCTGCATTTATGACTCCGGAGCGAAATGCTTTCTGAATGCTCTTTGCTCCTGCAGCTCCCATCATTGCTGTGTCTTGATAGCTCAGACGGGATTTGCGCGTCACATTGCTTCGAACACATGCTGTCAGATCAGTCATAGCTCATCAGTGGAAATGAGGTTATGTAACTTAACTCGCAGCGCAGGAGCTCAGATCAGGTTCTCAGTGTGATCTTATCAAAGTCTGCCGTCTCTCTGTCTATGTTTAGCATGAAGAGGGAAGGATGTACAACAATGTAACAGTTTCTTTAATATTTGTTTCTGAGTCGACGGCTGGAGCGTTTCACATGTTGTGTGCCTATGTTCTAATTATGTTCTTTACTACATAGACATAAACATCATTTCACATTTAACTCTCCTCTTACCCTTATACATGCAGAATAGCTGTTACATGACTATGGAGAAATATGCAGGTCACCATAAAATCTCACTGGTTGACCTAAAATTGGAAAGAGACATGTTTAAGTGGTTTTCTATTATTTCTAAGTACATATTCTTGTTATCTATAACATTTGGATTGAAAAATGATTTCTGTTATCAAGAATAATAACATATATTATGTTCAGGGTCGTTGTCTGTGCCAGCAGCCCAAAGGCTTGCTGTATCTCCACCTGTTGACTTATACACTCCTGCCAAAGTGAGCTACCTAATGTAGACTTACAAGTGGGTCACATCCAAGTCTGTCCAACTGTCCCCATATACTCACCCCATTATTTTCCATATCCTTTCTCATTGATGGCATTATGAAGAGCTCAAAGGATGATTTGATGTCTTGGACATGGCTGACAGTATATCTGTTGCGACTTGGAACCATTTTGATGACATTAGCAGCACTAAGTCTAGCCTGTTGCTCAAGTATCGAGCTGGACCTTAACATCTTTCCATTTTTGGAAGGCAGTGTCTTTACTGGTGGTCGAGAGACAAGGAGGATCAACACTGAGGGCGTAATTCTCATCAGAGGAGGATGTCTCATCGTCAGGGTCCTCCTCAACAACATTCTCTGTCTCAGACACATTCTCAGACTCTTCCCAGAAACCATATTTTCCCACCAACCACAGCATGACAGGCTAGGTTCCCTCAAGCTTTTTGAAGATTATAAAATTGCATGTTACAGTGGCCTCAGTATCATCCAAAACAACCATAACCAATGTGCGCATAATGTTGATATTTCTTAAGTGTTTTATACAGCTAAAAGAGCCTGGGGTCAAAGAACACAGATGAGTACAACATGAGTACAGGACATTGAAAACATATCATTGTTTTAATTCTATGTTTACCCAGCTGTCCCCATTAAATTAGGAAGTCATTAAATATGTAATAGAAGTCAAAAAAGAAAAAAGATGTCAATCATATATTTAGAGACCTTAAACACTGAATGTGGTCAAAGTGACCCCAAACATAATTTGAGGGTTAATACATCAAGTGACAGATACGAGTCAGTGGAAACATTGAAAATGTCAGCGGCTTGAAGCATTAGTGCTGCTGTAAACACAATAAGGTGTAGTCAAAAACCTTGAGCTCCCATATAATTTGATAACATTTGGTGGGATGGGAATCATTATTTGTTCCAATAAAAAAAGAAAAAAAAAAAAAGATAAGAACATCTTGTTTGAGTTTGAGCACCATGGGGCTAAATTAAATATTTTTTTTCATTTCTTTTTTTTGAAGAGAGAAGCAAATACAACCCCCGCAGCAAATAGACATTAAAAATGTTCAAATGGGCATTAACCTTTCCATTTTTCGTTAAGTGACGCAAAAAAATAAACCAATGTTGTGTGTGGCATGTGTAGAAGATATCACAGCTTGCAAACGCTTTGAAGCCAGTCGAGAGTCTTTCTATTCGCCAGTTAAGAGTTTTGCTCGTTCCTTGCTGAACACATTAGAGATTTTTATTTTTTGGGGGGGGGCTGTTTTGCTTGCACAGCGTGTTTCAGCTTATGCCCACTGCGAGTCAACTGTTTAATTGTTTTCCCTGTTTCATTTGTTTACCAGTGGTGTGCAGATCTGCTGAGACACCATCCAAATCATCCCACCCGCCACCAACCCAAACAAGTCATATCCTCCAGTATAGACCCGTACCTGGTCACACATTATCATTGTTTCTCAGTGGGGTGTATGTATATAAGTGTGAGGATTTAATAAAAAAAAAAAACACTCTGAAGTAGGCTGATTTTAAAGAAAGAAAGAAAAAAATGTTTGGGCAAATTTTTTTTTGTCATTTGTCATTAGTTTCCATTTTTTTCTCTTAGTTTTCTGATAACAAGACAACAGAAAGTCTCCCATCTCTTCAAGCCAAAATAACAAAGGGCAGACTTGATGAAAACTCTTATTTTAGAGAATGTGATTAGCTGTTGTTTTCCCCGTAATGATTATTTTTTCACACATCCACGCTACGGCTCGACCAGCCCAATTAACCACAGTTTCCGCTGTAATAGCCGTGGCCCATGCTTCATTAAAAAATTGATTTTTATTTATTTTTTTTCTTTGTTTATTCTTTTCCGTTTTTAACATCTCTTTGCAGCCAGTAATTATTCACTCCTTCTGACTCTAAAATAATTTCCATAGTGTCAAGACATTTCTTTCCTCACACATAACCAGATATGCAAATCAGCTGTGACTATGGGAAGACACCCAGCTAACCTGGGAGCCTTAGAGCATTCAGTGTATCGCATACTATAATTGTATATTTGTATCTCATGTTAAAATTAAGTCAGATTGAAAACATTTAATTTAAAAGTAAATTAGAAATAAAATTGCTATACCAAGGCCAGATATATAAATATATATAAGTTAAAGGAGGCATGCACTTTGTGTGATGGATCCTGAATGTTGTGTGATAAGGCTTGAATGCTGTGGCACCGCTTTGCCGATAGCACTCAAGGAAGAAAAAGTACCAACTCACATTTCTACAACTGTCCATGGCCTGTATCTATATTACACTTACCTTGAAATTGCTGTTATAATCTCTCATATTTCTTATTGCGTTCCTTCGCAATGGCGAGATTGACACCAGTAGGATTGTGCAGGGTGAGATTTGTTTTTTTAATACAGCTTAAACAACTGGCTTCCCTTGACCCGGGGGCAACGTATATCTCAGTGTAATGAAGTGTGTCAAGGGAGCCAATTCATTCCAGCCTCCACCAATGCATCAGTTGCATAAAAAGCACATTATGTAAACAACCTCTGAAGCTTCACCTCTTCTGGTTGCATTTGTCATTGTGCATTTTCAACACCTGATTTGATTCTCTGCTGTGAGAGAGCAATGATTTCTTTCTCGAGCAACAGAAATAACCTTATTCTTATGCTACTATAGCTCCATAAGACGCAGGCTGACATTGTGATACGACTGCAAAACATCCTTATGTGGGTTTGTCTTTTGTGCCGTCAAGCAAAGAGGAGAGAACAAAATTGTATTATAATCTTATAACAACCCATTACTAAGCAAAAAGAAAAAACCTTTCAGCTTTTTATTTTTGTTCTTTCATCCTTCCCCTGTTCCTCCTTTGTTGTGATCTTCTTTCTCATCAGTGCCATTTTTTTTTTTGTCCGATCAGGCATAACATTATGACCAACATTGTGCTTCCAAAGCAGTTGTGACTCATCAGAGAGTGGACATGGGTCTTCTGAGGGTGTCCTGTGGTGTCAGGCAACAGAATGTTGTTAGTGGGGACCTTTGGGTCCTATGGGTTGAGGAGAGGGGCCTCTGGGGATCAGGCTCGCTCCAGTGCATCCCACAGATACTTGATCAGTTTGGGATCTAGCTGAATTTGGAGGCCAGATCAACACCTTGTGCTGTCTTCCATGTTTTTTTTAGTTGTTCCTAAACCGTTTTTGTGTGTGTGCATGTGTCAGGCTGCATCCTGCTGTTGTCAGGAAGGCCGAGCGGTCTAAGGCCCTGCGTTCAGGTCGCAGTCTCCCATGGAGGCGTGCGTTCGAATCCCACTTCTGACAAAAGCATTTCAACATTGTGTAGTCTCCTCCCAGGCCAGTGTTACAGAGCACTGTATGCCAAAACCACCCGTGACAAGGACAGTTTCTTCCCCCGGGCTGTCACTCTGATGAACTCTGAGCAGTCACAGAGTGTGAGACCATCCACGTGAACATTAAACAATAACTCACTGTACAGAACCCTGGTTTGGTGTATATATCTGCTCTTATCCTATATTTTATGTGTACAGATTTATTTTATTTTTATTTTATTTTATTTTTATTTCACTTATTTAAGTTGTTCTGTACTAGAGAGAAAAGTTGCTGGAGTCAAATTCCTTGTATGTGTACATACTTGGCCATTAAAGCTGATTCTGATTCTGATTCTGATGGCTGCTGCCATCAAGGAGTGTCATTGCTATGGGGTGGGGGTGTCTGGTCTGGTCTAGGTGGGTGGTGCATGTCTAAGTAACATCCACATGAATGCCAAGTCCAAAAGTTTCCCAGCACAACACTGTATTGTCACAAGATGATCAATGTTATTTACTTCTCCTGTCAGTGGTTTTGATGTTGTGTTTGATCGGTGTATATCGGTGTATAAAGCCAATACTCGTTCACTTCCTTCTCACAGTGCTACTTTTTCTGATATGCGCTATGGTCTCTGACAGTACAGAAGAGTGGTTTAATGCCTCAACTTTTTATTTGAGAAGGCCAAAATACACCCAGTGTATATCAAGGCCATGAAAGGTCAACTATCCCACTGAAAAGCAAACTTCTTGACCACAAACTCTTGAGTCAATGTCAAGGACCATGCAGCCTTTTGTGCATTGTGGGCATTCTTCTCAAACTGACCAGAGAGTGCAGATATCAAATGAAACTTTCCATCTCAACAACTTTTGTTTCTTGGCTGCATACAAATGACTTTGACTAAATTCAGAGCTCTGGGTCCCCGCTGTGAATCAGTTGTACTTTTTGTATTCCATTTTTTTGTTTGACCAGACACAACCCAGGTTCACGCTCTCTTCTCTGCTTGTTGTGTAAATCAGACGTGTCTTTAAATAGACACTGTTCAGCAGACAGGCTGCAAACTGAATAAGTCAGTCATGCCATGCTTTGATTTATAACACAACATGCCTGACTAGCTGGCAAACACATGCTCCATGAGCCGCTGATGAGACCTCAATACAACATAACTTTACACTGCTCAGTTAGATATTGGAAAGCCATCATTTTTAAATGTGACAGCTACTGTGACTCAACCACTTTGCATTCAACTCTGAAAAAGCAGTCAAAAGCACTGCCAGCATATTTGACGAGCCAGACATGAGCACCACCACCGGGTTGATAGTTATGGTTGAATATTGGTTGAATTGCCATGGGGTTTGGTTCGCTCTTAGCGCACTGCAGATGGATTTTATTAAATATGCTGCATTTACCGACACTTTACATTTCTTATAGTGCCACCAGTTGGTCAAAGTTTTTGTTTATTTTTAATGCCATAGCTCAACAACTATTGGTGGAGTTTTGCAAAAAAATAAATTAGCTATTAGACCTGTCCAGGGTGTATCCTGCCTCTCGCCCGATGACAGCTGAGATAGGCTCTAGCCGGCCCGCGACCCTTCACAGGACAAGCGGTTACAGAAGATGAATTAATGAAATTAGCTATTAATGGTTCCTAGAGGAAGATCCCTGATGAGTTTGGTGATCTCCTGACTGTAAGACCACCTTAAAATGTACACTGTGGCTTTGAGTAAGCTGTCTCAACAACTACTGAGTGGGTTGTAGTGTCATTTAGTCCAGACATTTATATTTAATTTGAAGATTTGGTTTATGACTAAATACCTGCAACCTAATAACACTTGAAAGAATATGAACCTTTATTTTAATTTGTAGATGCACTGATATAGGAGCATCATCTTTGACTGAGCAATGATATAAATAGAGGTTTCAAGTTGATTTACAAATAAAAACGTACTAAACCATTGCAAATTAATAGAGCACTGAGATTAAAACCAGTTATAATTTGTCCTCATTTAAAATTAACATATTTGCTTAATATGAATATGTTGGGTCAAATCACTGATGTGCATTAAAACAACCTCACTGTGCTGCTGGAAAGGCTCTAGTCTGTTTTTAGTGTTGGCTACATGTGTGCCTTTGTAATTTTTGTTTAGGGTGCTCTTAGCGCAGCACTCTCAGCCGTGTGTATCTGACAGGAAGCCAGTTATCGATTTGGTGAAGGCGAACAGACAGTGGGAAGGCTATCTGCAAACAAAAGCTTCTGCAAAATTGTCTTGTCATTTTATCATAACAAGGGCGGGCCTAAAAGGCGACCCAGGCACGGTTATAGGAAATCTTAAAGAGTGGTCGATTTCCTCCGAACGTCAGTTGGCTCCTTGGCATGTCTGAGTTAACCTGCGCTTAGTAATGACAGTGGAGCAGCTACATCTGTCTCTGTCCTCCCTGTGGTGACAGTCTCTCTGTTAGAGGTGGAGAGAGTTGGACTGGTATTAGGTGTTAGATTGATTAAGCCGCTTTTGGTCCCAAGTACGAGGTGATTCCTAATGTAAAACATGTGGCTGTGTTCAGATCCTCCGTAAGACACGCTGGGTCTGAACACAGCCACAGAGGATGTTTGGGAGGTTAGTGTGACGCATGTGACATATTTTAGAAGGAGTACTAAAGGCGCTTCTGTGTAACAACAATCTCTTTCATACAGCTCTCATTATATTGCTTTATTTCATCAGTTAAATCTACATTTAGGCCATGAGGTCTGAAACACTGCCAACAGACATGGCAGGTAATTTCACAGGGAGCAAACGTATATGTGACCTTCAATTAATTGGCTTTTTCTATATGAATATAGAGACGGAGAGGATAAAAAGGGAGGCAAAATATAAAGGGGGATGTGTGTAAAATGTGGAGAATTTATTGAGCTATGTTATAGCCGCCTGGGAACGTCTTACAGCTGATTTGTATGGAACCTAATCTGGAAAAATTCAGTTGATAGTAAGACGAAAATTTTCCCCACAGGCTCGTGCGGGGCAGACGTTCTTTCTCTGTTTATAGACTCTTTATTTTCATTACTGTATTCAAATTCTCGCATTCCGGTCCGTCTGCCTTTTAAACGTTGTCTCATCCCAAAAGCGTGTCAGCCAGATTTAAGTAGGGCAATTAATTTTATTCCTCTCCTGGACTAAAACCCAAGCTGGTATTGTAAGCCAAAAATGCAATCACTGTACAGTATCCTTGAGAATATTTACAGGGCCAAGACTGGAATGATAATTCAGTCCAGGAATTAAACTCCATCTCGGTCCACTCTGCATATTCAGACCAGACGTTGATATTGGAACCAATGCGCTGAAAGCTCTTCTCTGCAGTTATTACAGTTTTTGGCCAGCAAAACAAAAAGTGACACAATATATTCGTGGCCATCCAAAGTGTGGGCGTTAACGTCTGCTTTCTAAAACTCGCTTTGCGAAAGGACAATGCAAACGGAGACCTGAGCATAGGATAAAGTCTGGAAGCTCGGCAGTGATAGTTTTTAATGTAAACGGGTTTTAACGGCAAATGTTTAGGAAACCGTATAAACTTGTTGAAAAAGCAGAAAGCACACATTTTTTATCTGTGAATGTATGAATCATTTGCATAGACTGGCCTCAGCGAAAACAACAGATCCTTTCTGGCGTCAGTGCTTTGGCAACTTTTGAGGCCACAAGAAAAATTCCTGTTGTGTGCGACTGAATTGCGTTCAGTTTCTGTTAGAACCGACACCGGTAATTATTTTCATCGTCAGTCTTCATGATTCTGTTCTTGATGAGCAATTATTTAGCAGATAAATTTGTGATAAAACAGTGATGAATGTCGGTTTCTGAGATGCTTTCTTTTCTTGGCACACAAAACGAACAAAGCACCAAATCATCATAATTTAGAGAGTTGGTTTTTTTTAATTTTTTTTTACAGAAATTACTTAAAAGCAGGGGGGCTGTTGATGTAAATCTAACTCAGTGTAACTACTGTGTTCTTCTTAATTATCTCTTTCATTTCAAATTTTAACTCGGCCCGGTCTCTTGGGGTCAGCAAGTTAACCTCGCGAGAATAAACTGCCAGTCTGAACCTGCCTTTCACACCACTAGAGGCCATGCGATCGATGTTGGATTATGATGTTAGACTACTGCTCGCGCATTGTTCATGGTGTCTGCTGTTGGTGTAAGAACATAATAAGTTTTTCTTCACCTTGTGTTTCTCTTCTGTGAGGTGTTGGGCTTGTTTGTCTCTGCATCCCAGTTCATAACACATTATGTACATACAGTATAAACTGGTGTGCACACATCGTTGTGTGCATGCCCCTGACACCTAAATAGGTCCAATCGCAATATGATTCCCAAACAAACTAATTAATCAATTTACATGTGTTTTGCATGATTGCCAGAGTATGTCTTGGCATTTGTGCTTGTTATTTCGGCTTTTAATCAAACATTTCTGTTAATTTTGGAAAATGTCCTAATGAAAAAACACATAATATAGTAATACAGAAATACTTAGAGAGACTTTGGTGCACAATCAACAATAAAATTGGTTGTTTCCCTCAATTATTCTCATTATTTTTGCTGTGGGATGCATTGTCTTTGCTTTTTTCTCCAAGGACCGTTGTTAATTGTATTGATCATTCTCTTCTTGCAGTGAGAGACACAAGTTTAGGATGCACAGGGCCGTAGAATCCGGTTCTGCCCAAGATGATTTTCATCGTTTTCTTAAAAATGTGCGAGAACAGACAAAGAATGAGTCTAAACTTTGTTCTAACCCGAGGCTGTTTGAATAAGCTGTGCATATGTGACGATATTACAAATGTCAATCTTATTTTTAGCCGATGCTTCCAGCGGAAATAACAATTAACATACTTACAGCTGCAATTTATGAATCTCATAACCGCGCTTTTGTTCTCCTTTTGTTCAGAGAATGAATAAAGACATCTTTAACTTGAAGTACTGCATTGACATCGAGATAGATGGGCACTCGCTAAAAAGCAGGTGAAACTGAGGCAGTTATTTCTTTCCTCAAATTGCTCGTGGCTGTGCACAACACGCTCTTGTAATATTTCAGGTTTGCAAAAGAGTCTATATTGCATACAATTAACTGATGTTATTGTTGCCAGAATAACAGATTACGTTAACCGACTCACCTTGATTTCAAGTAAAACACAGGCTGGTAGCGTAGTCATTTCTCAGCCTTTCCCGCTGGGATTGCAACACCACTTGACAGATGAGTAAAATAACAAAAAAATAAAAAAATAAAAAAATAACTCTCAGTCCTTTGATCATGATATCCTCGTTTCTGCATTGCTCAGATCTAAGAAGGAGTCCGGCTTCAGTTTCAGCATGAGTGAGATAGTGCTGAAAATGATGTTAGGGCATCCTCACGGGGTACTTCTAAGTCTCTCCCAATCCATCTTCCCTGTCCCCTCTTAAACAGATACATACTATTAAGCAAAAGATGAGACATGCAGAAATCGAGACCAGTGAGTGAGTAGCCAGTCGGTGCGGGGGAGAGTGGAGGCTGATATAGTAGGCCCAGAGAAGGGTGAAGTTTTGATATCTAAAACTTTCAGAAGCAGATTTGTGTTCAAAAATTACGCTTGGGTAAACATGTCCAGAAATCAGACCTTTAATTCCCCGCTAATCCTCTTTTCTGCGGCCTTGTCCATGGCTGAAACGGCCACCCTGTGGAAAAGCCTGCCATGCATCTGGAACACTGACTTTGAAGTCCGATGTTTCTATCGGGGTCCTGGAGTAGTTATCGCATGGTAGCTTTCCTTTGGGTCTTCGTGGGATTAAAATTGTTTATTTGTTTGTTACAGTATGTTTCAATTGATACAAGTACCAAACAATTTATCTTCTTACTAAGAAGTTTTGGTCAGTTTTCCAGATCTTGTGTAGGGTTGATCCAATCTGAACTGGACTGTCAGTGTACAATATACAGTTAACTTAGCATATATTGTGTCTACTGTGCATTACCCGAAGAAGAAAAGAGAAAATCCTTTAGTTTTTGTTAATGTGTGGGATCAAAGCAGTGGTGATCCAGAAGGTCAGAATAAGAAGTAAGTTCAGAACAAACTGGAGAGAGCTTCAAGAACAGACCAGTGTTTGAAATGGAACATGGAGACGTATAAATAAGTTCACACTGTCCTAATGACAGGCTCTATTGAGGCTCTCTAGTCCGTGGAAAACCAAGTCATTTCTTTGATGGGTTGAAATTTGAACTATCTTCAAAGTGGCATTAGCAGCTGGTCTGCGTTTGGTGGAAAGAGGGTACAGACATCACGCTGTGAATAATTATCCAAAGTGTTTTTCATATCTGAGAGTGGACAAAGCTTCTTGGGTGTTTAACAAAAAGTCTCCACAACTTGTTCATTTATGTGTATGAGTTAGTAATTTGTTTGCCTATTGAGTCGTCACACATTTCTAAAAGGTTGTGTTTAGTGTGACAAAGATGGCTCACAATGGAGAACAGTGCAGGGTAAGGCAGTTGTCTGTACTTTGCTCTTGTCAGTGCAATCTTTACGCCTGTGGCTGGTGGACAGATGAAAACATGGACTGAGCATCAAACGCTTTCTATTCCTTTTAGATTTCAATATAACTCATGTCACAGCTATTGTCATGGAACTTTATCTTTGTTCATATCGCCAGACAGTGTTGTGATGATTCATTTAAAAAAGGCATTTACCACTGCTTTTTATAGAAGAATACGTAAATAAGAACAAAAATGGATTGATCAGCCACAACATTATGACCACAGGAGAAATGGATAACATTGACCATCTTGAGACAATTCAGTGTTCCTGCTTGGAAACTTCTGGACCTGGCATTCGTGTGGATGTTACTTAGACATGTACCACCCACCTAGACCAGACCAGGCACCCCCACCCCATAGCAATGACACTCCTTGATGGCAGCAGCCATCCCCAGCAGGATGCAGACTGACACAGGCACACACACAAAAATGGTTTAGGAACAACTAAAAAAAAACAAAAACATGAAGAACAGCACAAGGTGTTGACCTGGCCTCCAAATTCACTAGATCCCAGACTGATCAAGTATCTGTGGGATGATACACAGAGGCCCCTCCCCTCAACCCATATGAGCCAAAGGTCCCCACTAACAAGATTCTGTTTCCAGACACCACAGGAGACCCTCAGAAGGCCCATGTCCACTCTCTGATGAGTCACAACTGTTTCGGAGGCACAAGAGAGTATATTACACAGTCATAATGTTATGCCTGATCGGTGTATAGTGTATTTAATGGCATTAAAATGGCATATGGGGACTGAACAGAATTCAGAATGTGACCACTTCCTTCCCTCCCTCTCCCAGTCTCTGCCTCTGTTGCTCTCTCATTACAAATACAGAAAACTACAAACGTGTTTTACTACATATGTGTTAAGACAAGGTCACTGTGGAATGAGTGAATAATTAAAAGCACTCGTGAGTGAATTTCACGCTTCAGAGATGCGAGTCACTCTTGCAAAAATAGACTCGATGCGTAAAGGTAGCAGATCAGGCAGATTGTTGTGACAAAGCGCGGCGCACATGTCAGGATTATCTGAGGGAAAGGGATCACAAGTAGGTTGTTTTAAATTTAGAAAAGGATTCACTGATTGAAGGGAATCACAGTCCTTCCTGAATTCTACAGAGGACAGAGTGAGTCCAGTTATGTGTTTGGTCTATGATCAGTAACACACCATGTGCACCACAGCAGAATATTTTGTACAGAAAATATTGTCGCTAGAATTAATTGTACTGGTCCCGTTGTGGGAAAGGGAAAAAAAGGAACCACGGTTAACTTGCAAATTGTGTTTGTACTGCAACAAAAGGAACGCTTTCTCAGAGCTCAAGCATTTACCAGTTGTATGTAAAGTACCCCACCAAGGATAACCATTTCAATTTCGAGACTGAAGAAAGTGGTGTGCAAGTGTGTATGTCTGCAAGGGAAAGAGTTTTCAAAGAATGCTGCAATAAGAGTTTGGCAACGCTTCAGAATGATGAATGATTTAATTCTGTGTTTTGTTCTGCCCTTTGAACATTTTTATTCTGAGGAGAATAGAGTATTTATGTTACCCAAAAACAAATTGCAATACGACAACTGCAGGAGAAATCAAACATTGCGCCTTATTCTTATGATTTGTTTTATATCACACGGCTGCTAAAGTTTGCCTCAAGGTGCAGACTGAGAAAGGGGGATGATGTACCGATACGCTGCTTCTATTTTCAGACCGGGTCATGGGCTATCTTGTTGGCCTAATTTCCAGTTTTGGCCCTGAGCAGTAAAAACATATGTGAAGTTTCCTTTGCACCTCAAGAAGCTGCCACGCATCCCTGCAGTTTGTGTCCCTGCATGCTTGTGAAGTTATCCAACTATATATATCATCTAGGTTGCCTTTGTGTGACACTGTATATTGTCTGTTCTCAATGCTAAAGCACTCCAGCGCTGATGACTCATCATACCTTCAGAAATGCAACAGGGGGGAAACGTACCCATCCACACATACACACTCACATCCGCCGTGGGTACAGAAAGAGGTCTGGGGCTGGTGATTTTGCCTACCCTCTCTTTAACAATGCAGCACGACTTGGCACATGCTGGGTGGCTGCTGCCCCTGTGATTGCTGGGATGGTGTGCTTATTGTCAGCCTTCTGCTGCACATCACCTTTGATTTGTGTGTGCAAGTGCAGGCTTTTTAAAGTGGTTTCCCGTATGGGGTACACACATAAACGAACGCACAAAGATCTCTGGGGACAACAACACCTGTCTGCAGCTTCATATCCCATAAACCCCAGGAAACAGAAAGACGGGAGCGCTTGTTGTGTTTTGTCATACTTTAGATCAGGTGCAAAGTCAGAAAGCCGCCTTGAAGCCCTTGGAAGAAAGTCTAAAAATATAGGGTGCGTGTGTACAGGTGTTGGAATTACAGGTTGTTTACCAACAATACTGATTAAATGCTCCAGAAATAAAGTGTTGTATTAAAGCAGCACCTGCCAAAAAAGTAACTCTTCCTTCGTCGCAGTTTGTGCTGGTGTCACATTCTCACAGCATCTCTTCTCCTCCATCAGATATCCGGGGCTTGCAAACCTTCATGGATCAGGCGTCCCGGCTGGGTCTGGACATTTCCTTGCAGAGGGTCGACCGCAACGTCAGTCGAGTATTCACCGACCTCTTCAACACCATGCGCACTGAGGAGCTCAACCGGTACCGGGACACTTTACGGAGGGCCGTGCTGCTGATGAGCCCTCGAGGTGCACAGGTGTTCATCCACCAGGTAGGCTATCCTTCTGAGGCACCCTTACCCCTGGTACGACATTTGATCAATACTGTCTCAACTGTAGCAAATATGAAGAAACAAAAATCATGACAAAGTAAATAATGGTGTAATTAAGACAGATTTCACTGTCTTATATGAGTTATATGAAAATTCACTGCCCATACAAGGGGTTGTACCGATTAGTCGTCTAGTCTAGTAGCTTGCAGAAAAGCCTCCATAGCTTGCTTTATGCGAGACGCTACCACATATTAGCTGACTTTTTAAAAAACGGAAGTCGTTCAACCCCTAGCCCGTATTCCAATTATCTGTAGAGTCCAAAACACACTTATATTTGCTCTGAGGTCTATAGAAACTAAACCAGCTTTTAGAGCCAGCTTCAAGTGGTTGTTGGAGGAACTTTTTGGCGTTTCCTCATTGGCTTCCTGCCCTGAAGGTTCCAGCTTGGTTCTAACAAATCCAAAAAAGCAGAAGGCAGAAATCACACTGAGATGCGTTTTACCTTTGATACTGAGCTGAGCAGAAAATAAACATTATTCTGCATGAAATGCTTCAAGTAGATCTTTGGGCCAGAGTCACGGTATTCATTCATTCATCTTCTGTACCTGCTTGTCCTGTGAAGGGACAGGTCGCCAGTCTATCGCGGGGCTAGAGTCACAGTATGTCTACAATAAAACATTCATTTAATCCTCAAAGCATTACCAATAAAGGAAGCTTTGTTTAGTGTACAAATCAGCAGCGTGTACGGCAAAGTTTTAAGTTAAACTGTATGTAACCACAATTTGTATCCTTCTTTGCTCATACTGTCCTAATTGTGAAGCTGTGCGTAACTTCTCCTGTATTCCACATCATGTTTGCTAATTAACAGAATAAGAATGTATAGAAGTTAATGTATCCAGCTCTCCATTTTAGTAAACACATTTCTTCTTTCATCTCACCTTACTAAGTTCAAAGTTCATTCGTTAATTAGCTGCTCTTTCCTCAACAAAAAAAGTTAAATTAACCAGTCTGTGTTCTCCTTTCTATGACTTCCAGGGGTGGAGAGGTATATTTAATCATCTAAAAAAATTTTTTTTATTATTTATTTCTCATGATAACCCCTTGGTCAAATCATGCTGAATAATTATGTGCCGTAGTGCTCTGGCATGACTGAAGGCTTGCGTGGCAACCGGCAACGTTGAAGACAGTGAAAAATATGGCAACATAAAAGTGGAGCTGAGTGGCTTGTTCTGCCCAGCAAACACATCGCAGACTGACACTTAATCTTCTGCTCATCCTGAAAGGACAGGGAAACACTGATAAAACACTGAAGATTTTCCAACTCAAGTGAAAAATTGGGTCCTCAAATGGCACAGGAGACGGACCGTAAAAAAAAAAAAATGGCCCAGTTTCACAGTTTGTATAATAGTATAAAATTCTACAAAAAATCCCTTTATTTATATATATTTGCTATCTTATTTATAGACTAATTCTCATACCCACAGTCCAGTGCACAAGCATTTGGACACAGTTTTTGTTCTTCAGACTCTTAAGATGCTTGAGCAAATTCAATTTGGAATAAAATAATGGCCATAATAATTGCCATGAAAGAAAGATAAAACTTATGTCATATCTACAGCCCGCAATACTTATTCATCTTACTTAGTAAAAATTAAAAATTAGAAAATTAAAATGCGACTCTTTTGAGACAAGTTAGAGAGTTTAACTGGGAGATTTGGCATCAAATCAAATAAAAGTTTTATTGAACCCGAAGTCAACTTTTGTACTTTATTTATATTTCGGGTTGCTTGATTCAAGGACACTGAAGGGTGATATTGTCTTCCTGGTGAAAACAATAAATCCTTGCCATATGTTCTGGGCAGGACTAAAAAGCCACAATGTTGCACAGAATTGAGTGCAGCAATTCAAATACACTTTGAGTGAAGAAAAATATAAAACATCGGCCATATCTCTCTTTTTATTGCATTTGAAGCTCAGTTGCATTCAGAGATTGCTGTAAGATAAGGAAGAATCCCTCTGAGACACGTGACGGTACTGTACTGCTGTGCTGAAATCTTGTCCATGACTTTATTGTATCGAAGCCCTTAATACTGCATCCCATACATATACTGTGTATGTGTTTCACTTTATTTATGTCTCAAAAAGGCTTTGCTCTCCGTGGATTGCAGTTCATCTCTCCTTATCCCCAATCTTCTGCACTGACTCATTTAATCTTTCTATCGTGAGCAAATACCGTAGAAAATAGCCTTAACTAACTGTAAGTCAAAAACCTCACTTGAATTCCGATTAGCTTCTTGTCAATGCTCCACTGTTAATCTAAAAGTGAAGCACTTAGAGACAAATAAATCAGTGCACAGGTCATGAATACACTGAGGCTTTCAAGTTTCATTAATGACATACTGTTTTGATCTTTTGCTGTGTGCCAATTAATTCTGTTTCAGCACACGCACAGTCTGCTGCAGACATCTTCACATAAGATTGCATTTAATCCCGACAGTTATATTCCTTCGTCCCATATACAATTAACGGTAAGCATTTTGGGGACAAAGAAATAAGCACAGCACAACGTTCAGCGCAGTTCCCAAAGGTGTGAATATGTTAATATATGAAAAGTGGCGGAGATTGGTAAATTCATCAAAGCTTCATTAATGCCTTGGTCACAGAGTGTACCTGCTCCTCATCAGAGATGCTGGGGCGGAAAATGTAAATATGCTAATATCTGACTGGAGACTGATGGCGATGCCTTGGAGAGTTCATGATTGAGTAATCATGAACTGCTGAACACCGAATTTGTCAAAGACACAACAATATAATAAAAATGTTAAGAAATGTGGTTAAAAACTAACTGGAATTAACTGTGTTAGTTGCCTGAATGTGCAAAGTGGAGCGTTATCTTAGTGTAAGTGAAACTAGGTGCAGCTGATCAGTTGTAACAGAGTAGTGCTTCTGTTTACCTCAGAGACCTGCCCTGTTTCCTGCTCCTTTCTGGATTTGTCATCTGTGTGTTTCAGAGTTTGTTGAGCGCTGTTTTCCTTCCTCGCTCCTGCTCTGCTCTGTTCTTGCTCATTTTCGAACGCACGCATACGTGGTCGCATTGTCGAATGGGTCTAGGGAGACACGGGAAACAACTGCAAAGAGATGCAAAACAACAAAAAAGACACAATGACCACAAAGCGGTGCAAAGAGCGTTCAGACAAAACCGAGTTGACTACAAAGAACCGTGACATGGCCACACAGAGATGCAAGTGGGCTTCAGAGAGAGACACAAGATGACAATGAGCGAATGCAAAACAACCACACAGAGATGCAAAATGGATTACAGACAGATCAAAGGCAACGGAAATGAGATGAAAGATGGCTGCAAAGAGACACAAAATGACTACAAAGAGATGCAAAACAACCACAAAGAGACGCAGAAGGACTAAAGGGAGACCAGAGACGACTAAAAGAAGATGCAAACCACCACAAAAAATGCAAAAACAGCTACTAAGAGACCCAAGAGAGCTGTGTGGCGGCTTCAGAAATACCCAAGACAACTAAATGATGAAAAAGGATTACAGGCCAAAACTACTAAAAATGATAAACGACTAGATTAAGACACAGAATGACTACAAACTACATAGTTTCTTTCACACTATTTCATTCTGTGAAACACAGCGTGGGCTTTTTCACATGCCTATGCTTAGAGACCCATTTTCTCATTTACTTATTCTTGCACAAGGTCAGAGAAAAAAAAATGCCTCTTAACATTTCTTGGGCAGATGAAGAAAAGGCACCTTTGACGGGCCAACAATTTACAAAAGGCCTATTATGTCTTGGTTCTAATACTCAAGACTTTAATTTCAAGTTCTTAATCCACCACATACTGTATGTGCATTAGCAACAGTCATCCCATGTCACATATTCTGTTTCCCTGCGTAACACATCCCATCACAAGTCAGTTGTCACGTGTCCTCTCTGGCCTCAGTCACTTCTAATACTCTGAACAAGCTGCATATGTCGCTGACGGTGTCCGTGGCGATACGCTGGAATTCTGCGCTCCCCCAGACACTTGCCATCTCGTCTCTTGTTCACTTGGTCCATGAGAGGACTCAGCGTCTTCTGTCAGATTCAGCGCTGCCTTGTTCCCGACACCCAGCTACTCCCCGCTCGCGCCACGAGAGCCGAGCTGCACTTGAGTCACGCGAGCCTTTTAGAGGGCCATAAAGTGGATTTTTAGGCTTTCAGCTGTCACATCTCTACGTCCTTGGGTTGTAGTAGTGAGCCCCTGCTATATCGCTTACTTAAAATGACGTGCATTTAGGAACAAAAACTTGACACATTTTATGAGTTACTAGAGTCACTCACCAATTAATTGTCGACAGAGCTGCTCTGAGCTATATATCTGGACGACACTCAAATTAGATTTTTGGCTCTCTGGGCTTTGGGAGATAATTGTTCCTTTTCACCAACAGTGATTAGGTGCTTTAAGCACCTGGGATACCTGTACTCAGAATTTTAATTCTGAAGACGAATACTACGCACTACGTTAGATGAACCATGCAAGTAGAAATTTTACTATGACAAAGCCAGGGAGCAAGCTTGTCCAAGTTATAGTAATAGAGTAGGCCTCAGATGCATGGCAATGATTTAGACTGTATCAGCTCTTGTACAGTATCAAGTGCCAGGCTTTCTAGCAGTTTTTCTCACTGTTCTTGAGGGACGGTGGCCTCCAAAAGGTGTTGATGTGACGGGAAACCGAATGGGTGGTGTCAGCCGCCATGCCAGCTCTGCAGGGCAGTTGATGGATGGAGCACAGAGGCTGTGTGGGGTCCGCCCCCTGTGCAGCATCTACACAAAGCTACAAGAGTGACAAGCACTGCTGCCTGCTGCCAGGTAACGTGAGAGCGAGAAATAGATGCTGCACAGAGTGGAAGGAGGGTTAAAGAGCGAAGACGGGAACAGAGAGAGAGAGAGAGAGAGAGAGAACAACCAAGAGGCAGACAGAGAAATAAAGGACAGGGAGATGGATGTGGAGAGGAAAGGTCAACGATGAAAAAGAGATGGGGGCCAGAGGGGGCTCCTGCAACATAATAAAGCACCTCTGTATGAAACAGTAAAGGGGGAAATCTAAGACATGGCAGTGGAGAAAGACAAAAAAGAAATGAGTGCGGAGAGACTGTGTATGGTACACGAGAGACAGTACCTACGGAAGAGTGCGATATCAATGGACTTAAATTTTATCTGATTTTAATCCCTACATCTAACACGCAAAAGATGAAATCTTGTACACAATTTTAGTCCAAATATCCGCAGCCATGACAGTAGGAAGGAATACTGCTGCAAGGGAGTCATTGCAAGCATTGCGATGCAACTTGTTAGTATCGCTCCCCTTAAGCCTGAATGAAAACTCACCAACACTGACTGCAGGATGATCAGACGACATTTTATAATACTGACACATTGCACAGAAAATGTCCTAATCATCATATTTAATTCTGTGAGCGTTGGTTTTCTCCAGTTCTTCTAAATAATGCACATTCTCCAGCCTGCTTTGATGCAGAATACTGCATTAATTTTAGTTTGTGCCGCTATGAAAAACTGTCAGAAGCTGTGTTACACTGTGGTACATTGTGCATATATTGTCTGTACCTGTCTATACAAGTAAATATGATCATTATTCAGCTTTGTCACAGAATCCAGATTGAAAACCGTCACATAATCAGACATAATCACAGCTCTTTCTTCTGTATTTTGCAGCATTTAAAGCAAACATAGGCTTAAGTTCCCCCTGCAGTATATGTAAACCGCACAAAGAATTGAAGACACAAAGTATTTGACCTCCACCTTCAAGACTGGCCGTTGTGCATTGCTGCGTTTCCCTCCCGCCTCCTTTCAAGTGAAAACTGGTGCTCTTCAGTTTTGATTTTTCCTCCGTCTCCTGCTTTATGGACCGCCTCTGCCAACCGAGACATCTTGTTCAACATCAAAATATTTATTTCAGAGGGCAGGAGGCAATATAAATGCCATCACAGAGCAAGTATACAGGAGCTATTTGTGTGCTCTTTCGAGGTCTTCGCCACTGTGCACAACTGCAGCATAAAACCTACTTTTTATATAGTTGCTATGACCCAGAAAAAAAAACTTGCAAAGTTCAACAAGTCTGGCTTGATAGTTAAAATGGTTTATTTCAGTACATAATTCTCAACATCCTTCTTTTGTGCCATCCCTGTTTTTAAATGTTTTGTGTGACGAAAAAAAACACCACAGCTAACAGTGAAAAGGTGACTCCGCTTTCCTCTTGTTTGAATGACAACAGAAACACAGAAGGGCTTTCAGAACATGTGTGCCCGGGTGGGCTGCACGGCAGGTTGCAGTGTTGGAAACAAATTCACTTGTCAAGATTTGAGACCTGATTAAAAACGGACCCTAGTGGCGCTTTGAGATGCAATAAACACATTGCATTTTGATGCCGAGGCCGCTTCCGTCTTGTTGTCACAAACGCTTGTGGATGGTGATTTAAAAGCGGCCCGAGCTGACGTGCTACTGTGGGGCACTGTGGAAAAAAAAAAAGGGGACGGCTTTCCTTCTTGGGGAATTCGGCGCCGCTGACATCTTGTGTGACACAACACAGACATGCATAGCAAGTCTTACGCACACTTCAGCAACAGCTCTCTGCCTCTTGACAGTTAGCTCTCACTGTGCCCTTAACAGTGTCAAAGTCTGTGTCACATGTTGAAAAGAGTACGAAAGAATACAGTGACTCTTTTTTTTTTTTTTTTTTTTTAAAGAAAATGTCACAGTAACACTACATACAAAAACATGGCAATATTAGCCATGTTTTAAATTCAAATGTTATTGTTTCTTATTTTAAAACCGCACCTTTTTCAAACTGTGGAGACAGTCTCCCACCTCCAGCACCTATCAGCAGTAAAAGCTAATATCCCCGGTGTCTAGATATGGCCTTCATTTCCTGTGCCCAGTTCTTTTACCTACTTTTTCCAGCTTTCACCTCATTTTTTATTGTCTAACCCCGTTTTGTTATGTTAACATGATATATATGATATAATACCCAAACTAATGGTAGCCAGTGTGTTCTCTGTCTCCCTCATTATGAAAAATATTCCAGCATGTAGCACAGTTGTGTCTTGGCACCTGGACTTCCCCCTCTCTCTCTGATGGAATAAAGCTGGCCATGACCTGGAAGTGTTTATCCCAGCATGACTCATTAACCTGACACAGAGAGCATGGTGTTGGTGCAGGGGAGCGTGGTGTTGGCACAAACAACATCCTTTGCATTTGTGCACACACACAGAAGGATGTCCGTGCGCACCTTCACCGCTTCACCCCTCGTTCCTTCCCCCGATCTATCACTGCCAGTTGAGTCCACACCCCCTCCCTTAGTGCTAATGAGTGAACCAAGGTGCGATTAAAAAGCTCAGAAAGTACTGCTCAGCCGGATATTTTTTAATATCGCAACTGGATAACAGACTTGCAGCCAACCAGAAGACTGAATTAGACTGGCTCAGAATACAAATGAATTGTTTTATTGGTTGAGTGGCATCATTTGGAGTGGGAGGGTGGAGGGATTTATGGATGTGATAAACAAAGCAACACATTAGGGATGGCTAGTACTGAGCAGGGATAGTGCAGGTAAGGTTTTAAATAGAGCAGATATTATTAGAGCCTGTTCAGTTGCAACATTATTTCTGCTATATAAACCAATGAGCGCAGTCTTAAAATTAAGTTTAGTTGTTACTCTCTTGGCATGGTTTAGCATCTGCAAATGTGATCCGAAACCTAAAAATACAACATTAGTTTCAATTACGGCCAAAGAAGTTGTCGTATAATTTCCCTTATGTTTCTTGCCATGCTATAATCTGGGGACGATGGCGTTGACTCGTCAGTCCACAACTTTGGTGCAAACTGAAATATTTTATTAACCACTGAATGAATTTTGTTCAGATATTCATGAAAGAGTTCTGCTCTGGGTGTTCCCCTGACATCACCACGAGCCTGATCTTTATAGTTTGGGTGAAATGGCAAAATTGATAAAATTAGCATATTAGCATTTCTGCATATTTACATTTCATTTATTTCAAAGCACTGCTGTGCAGCCTGACAGAGCCACTAGCACAGCTCTAATTTTGTCATTTGTAATGTTAAATACATATCCAATCACAAAATAGATGTTGACAAATAAACTAACCCTGAATACACTGCATATGTGTTTTAATGAGAAAAATGTAGTGCACACAGAATTGCAACTTTTACGCCTAAGAGCAGGACAAGCTTTAAACTGGATCTAACAAATAAATAAATATCGATGTATTTAAATCTTGGCAACATTTTTTTAGACTTCACCAAGCTCCTCAATAGCCACAGAAAACATTTAGCTAAGTAGCAAAGTAGCTCTCTCTATTATGAGTAAATTAGCTTATGCGTAAAATCTGTGCCATTAGTAGTGTGATAAATCTGCTAAATATTACAACCCAACACACGAGCAGCCTGCACACTTAGCTTTAAGTTTGCCCAGATCTACTATAGTACATTAATCCATGTCAAATACACGCAGAGTATGCGTATACTGAAATCATGATTAGACATCCACTAGTCAATCAGTGTGCGTCAGTGGTTGCAGGCATGATGTGATCAGAGCACCGTCACCTGACTGATCATCTGCTGAAGGCCTGAGGTGAAGAGGTGTGTGAGTTTATCTTGCCTACCACCCGCTGGCTTGACTCCCCCCCTGGTTTAACTCTCCCACCTCTGGACCCCTGTCCTCTCCCTGTGACCCTTATTGCCACTCCTCTATTCCATTTTCCTCCCAATAACAGCATGACAAATTGAGCCTGCCAGAAAACGATCTATCATTGTCCTACATCTCATCCTTTGCTGCCCTCTGTTCCCTCCTTTTCTCCCTCCCTTTGTCTCTCTATCCTCTTTCTGTCCCTGTAACAGGACATTCCCTCTTTCCCTCTTTGTGTTTTTCCCATCTTAATGGTTTCATGTTTCTCTCTCCACACGGGCACTTTATCTTTCTGCCCTTGCTTTTTCCCCATAACCTCATCTCCTTTGGTGTGCTCTCTTATTGCACTGTATACTTTTATCTGTGCCTCCATTTCTCTTCTCTGTTCCTTTCTCCTCATCCTCTCCTTGCAAACTTGTTTGTTTTGTAATATTCTCTCTCTCTCTGCTTGTTTTGTCATCTTTCTATTAGCCTTACAGACAGGTACATTATGGCATAGACTCATAACACCATTTGGACATCGTGCTGTGCTTTAGAAACA